>NC_142772.1:1855000-2155000 GCF_988280905.1 Pimephales promelas
TTAGTATGTATGACCTAAAAAGTAAGTTTAAATCTGCGTTAAATATATTTAGAATATGATATCTTTGTAATATTGCTGACAATGCTTTTCCGCTGTGATTTCTGGAGGCCTCGCTCTTTGCATCATAACTCAATAAATCAAATAAATGTTAGCTTTAAGGTCATTTTGAGGTAACATTTCTACTGTACGTTTAAGTTTTTCCATCTAGTACGAATATTTCGTTTTTATTTCAGATGTATTGCAATTAACATCAATTGTTTTGATAGTTGACCTGGTTTGCTTGTTGACTTGTTCAGTTGGTCGGTTGCTTGGTCACTTGCTGACTTAATTGCATTTAAAGTGGCAGATAATAAATCTAATGAATCGAATTACTTCTTCATTACGGTAGAAATGTAGATTACATCTGAACAGTGATTGAACAGAACGAGACATACAGGAGGAGGAAGTGATAGAGTGAAACAAAAGAGAAGAGAGAGTTAGGCCCTGTCCCAAATGGCGCACTTCATGCGGACTTTCGGTCTCGTAGACTATATATATATATATATATATATATATAATTCCAAACTTTGACTGGATCATTTTCTTTGGATGAAAGCAAACAAGTTTCAATAGAATTAAACCACTTTATATATATATATATATATATATATATATATATATATATATCTTGTAAAAAAAAAAACGGTAAATCTCTGGCAGCAAAGTTTCCAGACATATTCCGTTATATTACAGCAAATAACCGTTTCACAAAAATACATGCAAAAAATTTTTAAAAATACAGAATTGAATTTACAGTAAATTACTGTTCATAATGGCTTATTAAACCTTGTAAAAACAGACAAATTATGTCAAATTACATTCAAATTCACTACAATTGAACAACTTTAGTGATATTGTCTAAATATGTTATACATTCTACCAACAGTACCAATGTTTAAAAAAAAAAAAAAAATCCTGTAAAAAAAACGGTAAATCTCTGGCAGATTCCGAAGACGGATCAGAACGTCTCAGAAGACGTATTACGTTAAATTCCAGCAAATAACCATCTCACAAAATTACATGCAAAAAAAAATTGTAAAAATACAGAATTGAATTTACAGTAAATTACTGTTCATAATGGCTTATTGAACCTTGTAAAAACAGACAAATTATGTCAAATTACATTCGAATTCACTACAATTGAACAACTTTAGTGATATTGTCTAAATATGTTATACATTCTACCAACAGTACCAATGTTTTAAAAAAAAAAAAAAAATCCTGTAAAAAAAACGGTAAATCTCTGGCAGATTCCGAAGACGGATCAGAACGTCTCAGAAGACGTATTACGTTAAATTCCAGCAAATAACCATCTCACAAAATTACATGCAAAAAAAAAAATTGTAAAAATACAGAATTGAATTTACAGTAAATTACTGTTCATAATGGCTTATTGAACCTTGTAAAAACAGACAAATTATGTCAAATTACATTCGAATTCACTACAATTGAACAACTTTAGTGATATTGTCTAAATATGTTATACATTCTACCAACAGTACCAATGTTTAAAAAAAAAAAAAATCCTGTAAAAAAAACGGTAAATCTCTGGCATATTCCGAAGACGGATCAGAACGTCTCAGAAGACGTATTACGTTAAATTCCAGCAAATAACCATCTCACAAAATTACAGAATTGACTTTTTAAATTACAGTAACTTACTGTTCATAGTGACTTTTTAAACAAAAAAATATAAATTATGTCAAAAAAAATATAAATTATGTAAAAAAAAAATATAAATTATATTAAAAAAAATATAAATTATGTCAAATTACATTAGAATTCACTTGAATTGAACCGCTTTAGTGATATGTGAATATGTTATATGCATTCTACCAACAGTAGATCATAGTAGACATTTTACTTTCTGCTGTGTGATATTAAAGCCTACAGTAAAGATAAAATAACCTTTCAGATATGAATTGAGTAATAATATGAGGAGAGATACAATACATGAAAGAGTTATTTTATGTTCTATTTGCTCAGAATCAAGTCTATGTGAGATTTTGTAGTTCATTTCATTTTAAACTCCTGGAGCATAATGAGGTTTTAATTAGACTCTCAAAACCTCTTCACGTGCAGTTTTGCCTCTTCATGTGCACAATGATGTTCAAGATCGAGGATACTTGACAGAATCTCATGATTATATCTTTTTTCCACTTGTTTTTTTTTTTTTTTTTTTTTTTTTGCATTCACGGACCAGATTCACCTCCACTCTCTTCTTCTAGAAATCTAAATGCTGATCCAAGACTCTTTTTCTCCCTTTCTAATATAGGTTTCAAGAGGTGTATTTGTCTCAGCATTGATGTCATTAACCATTCTTGGTTCCCATGAATCATTCATTTTTTTAAATAACATTTTTGTTTTTATTCTTGAGTGTGAAGATCTTTTTAATAATCTGACGAGTTTTTACAGTAAAGAACCCTTTTGCAGTCAGTGAAAAGTCTCCATGGATGTTAAAAGCTCTTCATCGATGCCATAATGCGTGTGTGACTTAAAACCCCTTAATTAACTCTGGCCCTTTACAGTAATTAACCAAACGGTTGAGCACATTTTGAGTCACTATATTTTATCGAGAGGAGTACCTAACTTTACTCAAACTGATTGAGTCATCTCTATCATCTGGTCGAGGTATATTATGCCAAAAAATAAAATAAAAATAAAATAAAAATCCTCTAGTCCAGATTTCACAGTGTCAATCAACAGCACTGGTCACAACACTTCTACTAACATGAATGTCAGAAACAAATAGCCATGTGAACTGTTTTTGGTGAAACCAAAAAAGTGGTGTTTTTTTTATACATATTACACTGTAGAGCCTTATCTTTACAAAATTATTTTACTTGGTGCCATGGAAAAACTTAAGTATGTTTTTAATATTTTTTTCAAAAAAATGCTCAACCAAACGGTTGATTTGGCACATAATGGTTAACTGTTGGTTAACCGTTAACACTTGGTTGTAATTCAAGTATTCTTTGGAATAAAGACCTCATTTTAGTCTTGTTGGAAAGAAAACACTCAGCAGATTATTGCTGAAGTAAAATCACTTAAAAAAAATAAAACTAAAAAAGTTATGGAAGTTTTAAGTACATTATATCAACCATTTTTCTTTTATATGAAATATATATTTTACAAAATATTTATTCCTATAAAATTACTATAAAGTCAAAGCCATATATCTAACCAAGTTGTGTTGTGATATCACAAAAATTGAAGTTCTCGTGAGATTTTGTTTAGCCGTAATATCAAAAATGACATAAATTCCATTGAATTCAATTGTATGCCTTCTGCTTTAATAAATTAATACATTTCTGTCCAGATCACTTCTGTCACAAAATACAGAACCTTGAGACTCAGACCTTTCTGACAATGTGTTTTGTCAAGACTAGAAAAGGTTTTGATCATAAATTATGATGGGCAATGAAAAAGTATGACAAAGTATGTGTATGAATTCTAGTACCATTTATTACCATTAAGTGACATCTCAATCATTTAGTAGAGGCCGATATTTTAAAATTAATGAGATGTGTTGAAAGAAAAAATAGATTGAGTGTGGTTACTAGACAAAAGAAGATTAGAAATTGACTTCAAAGGGTTGCTGGATCAGAGATGACTTCATGTTGGTGGAAATTAGATTATTTGTAAAACTGCTTACTTTTTTCAAGGAAAAATAAAATGAGACTTTTTCATAAATATACAAATATTATTAGGATGAGCTTCTTAGCATGCTGAACTGAGGTTATTGGTATATATGAGTTTCATCTGTGTTGCGTTTGCAGGGCTTGCCCCATATTTCTTCTTGCAGCTTTATTTGTTGTATCTAAATCAAAACACATGTTGAATGTAATCAAGGAAACATCTGCTCCTGAAAAGTGATTTGAACAGCACCTCTATTGCACGAATGCTTCCTCTACAGTAGCAGCTATGCAGCAATTTTACCATCTGCAAGTTTGTATGGAAGAACAGGTCAAGCATATGTTGATTCCTTTGACACGTTTAAGTTGAATATCCCTTGAACTGTGCTCTCATATGAGAGGCTACCTCAACAATGCCAGAAGCCATTAAAATGTTTGTCTTTAATTAAGTTTAAAAGGGAATGGATTAGTGGCACTGATATTACAGACCTTTCCATCGCTGAATGTGTCAGACTGGGGCCACATCATGTCTGCATTCCCATTAGCCCGGCCTGTGACCCTCATCAACCCCATTCACCGGCGCCCTCTGGAAATGCCACTCTAATACAGAATAAATTACCGGCAAATCTGCTCCATAAAAATTATGATCGTAATAACCGTTGAACAGCTCTCGTCCCTGCATAACCTGAGTGTATCACAACCCCCAACAAAGGAAACAATATTGTGACTGTAACAAACTCAGATGTCTGAGAGAGACTTACTGGGAGACGTCCTTACGTGCCAAACTACCTAAAATGATGTCTTCAGAGGGCACTGAAGTGTGTATAACCCAATAATCATTATCATCAAATGTTTTATGAATATAATTGAAAATTTTGAAGAGCCCAACACTTTTCAGGGCCCCAACGCTCAAATAGTGGAAATATTAATCTGCTGCATTATTATACAATATTATCTAATCCTAAGTCAAATGTGTAGGGAAAAAAAAGTCACTGAGAGGAGAATTAATCACTCTACTAGTCTATTCTGGTGCGTGAGGCGAATAATGTAACATAAATATAATGATCTTCCCGTGTCTTTCTATAAAACTAAAAAGACAAAACAATCAATTAACCAGTCAATCCATCCATCTATAAATTCATACATTGATAAATCCATCAATAAGTCAATCAACTAGCCAATCAATCCATCCATCCATCAATTAATCCATCCATCAATCCATCCTCAATCAGTCCATCCATCATCAAATCAATCAATCACTCAATCCATCCATTCATCAATCAGTCCATCCATTAATCAGTCCATCCATCCATCCATCCATCCATCAATCAGTCCATCCATCCATCCATCCATCAATTAGTCCATGCATCCATCAATTACTCCATGCATCCATCAATTAGTCCTTGCATCCATTCAACCATCCATCCATCCATCAATCGTTTCATCCAGTCAGTCCATCAATCAGTCCATCCATCATCAAATCCATCAATCACTCAGTCCATCCATCTATCCATCATCCACCCATCCACCCATCCATCCATCCATCCATCCATCAGTCCATCCATCCATCCATCAATCAATCAGTCCATCCATCCATTCATCAATCGTTTCATCCAGTCAGTCCATCAATCAGTCCATCCATCATCAAATCCATCAATCACTCAATCCATCCATCCATCCATCAATCAATCAGTCCATCCATCTATCCATCATCCACCCATCCACCCATCCATCCATCCATCCATCCATCCATCAGTCCATCCATCCATCCATCAATCAATCAGTCCATCCATCCATTCATCAATCGTTCCATCCAGTCAGTCCATCCATCCATCCATCCATCATCCATCCATCAATCAGTCCATCCATCCAATCATCCATCCATTCAACCAACCATCCATCCATCCATCCATCCATCCATCCATTCATCCATCCATCAATCATTCCATCCATCCATCAATCATTCCATCCATCCGTCCATCCATCCATCCATCCATCAATTAGTTCATGCATACATCAATCAGTCCATCCATCCATCCATTCAACCATCATTCAATCAATCAGTCACTCACTCCATCCATCCATCCATCAATAGTTCCATCCATCCATCCATCAATCAATCAGTCCATCCACCCATCCATTCTTAGGAAGTTTTCCCTTGCCACAGTTTGCATTGGCTCTCTCATTAGGGCTTTCTCTGTAAAGCCGCCGTAGGACCATTGGTATTGTGAAAAGCACTATGCAAATAAACATGAATGGAATTAATTATTTGTAATTCTTTCGTGAATAAATCGATGACCCTTATGGGATAGTTTTGGCTATTTAGGATTGATTATTCTACTCAGGGGGAGGTTCAGGATCAGGGATGTGTAAATTATACACCACTAGTGTTGACTGTTCTGCAATAATCATTTTTACTTGGCATTATAAAGGCTATGATTCATTTACAGACCTTGAGCAAATGCTGAATCAACAACACATTTCCCTGAAACCGTCTATCCATTGCTTACAAACAAACGACACACTGTAGACCAGAAGCCATTCATTTCCAAAGGCGAGTCCTGAAAATGCACAGGCGTGAGTCTGGTTATGCTGCAGAATGGATGTCACTTCTGTAATTATCTAAACTGAATGTGAATGTAAGCATGTTAAGGACTCGGATACGACTGACTACTGTGTTCTGTTGCTGTGCCGCAGCTTTCTTTGTTAAAGGGGTTGCAGATAAAGTGTGAATGTGCATTTTCATTCATCACGTCTCCTTCACTCGTTCCCCTTTTCTTCTCATCTGTGTTGGGCTTGTTTGCATCAGAGTGTGAATGCGTCTGTGAAGCAGCAATACATGCGGTGTTGTAAATTCGAACTGGCGGATGAAAGTATTGTTAAACACTTACAAGTCAGCCCCAATGTTGGCAAGTGATGCATTCATGACATACCCAAAATAAAAAGGGTTCTGCTCACAAGTCCTTCTGAATAGACACATAACAGACATATATTTAGAAGAGTTTCCAGTTCAAGTCTCAACATTAATCAGACTTTTATTAAAATGCATTCTAAAAATATAATAATAAAGAATCTTTTTTTTTTGTATTTTGTAAGTGCAATTTAAGGCCTCCCATGTGTTTTTTCATTATCGTGAGATGTATTGGATGTCTAATAGCAATGCAGAAATGTGATTTAAGGACCACATCCACCCAAAAAAATAAATAAATCTATTTGAAATATGTATAACTATGAAGGGATTATTGGGTCAGATTGAAAACCAAAGTCTAAAACTAAAAGTCTTAAACGAAAACAAAGTCTAAATTTGAAACTAAAAGTCTAAGTCGAAAATTTTATTTGGTATTTAGGATTGGGCATTTGGTATTTAGAATTAGGCATTAAGGATTGGCCATTTTGTATTTAGGATTGGCCATTTGGTATTTAGGATTGGCCATTTGGTATTTAGGATTGGCCATTTGGTATTTAGAATTGGCCATTTGGTATTTAGGATTGGCCATTTGGTATTTAGGATTGGCCATTTAGTATTTAGGATTGGCCATTTGGTATTTAGGATTGGACATTTAGTAGTTAGGATTGGACATTTGGATTGGCCATTTAGTATTTAGGATTGGCCATTTGGTATTTAGGATTGGCCATTTGGTATTTATGATTGGACATTTGGTATTTAGGATTGGCCATTTGGTATTTATGATTGGCCATTTGGTATTTAGAATTGGCCATTTAGTATTTTGGATTGGCCATTTAGTATTTAGGATTGGCCATTTGGTATTTTGGATTGGCCATTTGGTATTTAGGATTGGCCATTTGGTATTTAGACATGGGCATTTGGTATTTAGGATAGGGTAATTGACCAATCCCTAAATACCAAATTCATTTTTGACTTAGAATTTTAGTTTTCGGCATAGACGTTTAGTTTCAAACTTAGATTTTTTTATTTTCCTTGAAGACCTTTAGTTTTCAATCTGACCCAATAATCCCTCCATAGTATAACAGCCTGCGGACTTTTTCATGCATTTCTCAACTTTTTGACATTCTCACTGCTTGCTTTGCTGTGTTTACCGTATGTTGTCGAGGTTCAGGTGGGTGAAACACTACCCCTTGACCTTTGTTATTCTCAGCCGCCCACCTTTCAGAGGAGGGGCTGCAGCTTTGCCCGCGCCACCATCCATCAATAATTCAGGCTTCACATTAATTACACAATCGCTCTGCAGAGTTCTGCTCTCCGTATGCGGTACAGGCTTAGTCATCCATCACCCCTTTCAACCCACTCACATAAAGCTCACATTTCTCCTGAGGTCCAGACAACGGGTAAAAGCCATTCTTTCATTTCTGCAGGTCTCCTGGCAGGTGTTTGTTTGTGTGTGCATGCATTAGAATGCAATCTTAACTGTCGCGATGTTGCCGTGCTCACCAGCTGTCATAGAGGAATTCAATTAAGACATCCCAGGAACAGGGCGGGTGAGAATGATTAAAATTGTCAATAGCGAGCACAGTTATGAAATGTCATGGCAATATCAGCCTCCTGTGCATCACAAGACAAATGGCTTTCATCTGGAGCCACTGCGGCCCCTGATTGAATCAGCAAAATTTCAAAGGAATTATCCCTTTAATAATATTTCACCTGTTTCATTTCCACTCCTATGAGGGCAGCGATCCAAAAATTGTTCGTCAACTTTAGATCACACTGAACACTGTAATTAGCTCCCAGCAGCAATACTGCTCTATCGATCTACACTGTAAAAAATTTTCATGATTTGTTATCACAACGTTTTTTTTTTTTCCGTCAAATCAACTTAGATGATTTATGTGGTTCAGATAACATAATATTTTAAGTTTCAGGTTATTAAATCAACCTTCTTCATTGTATTAACTCAATTTTTCCATTTCAATGAACTTAAAGTTAAGGCAACCAGGTCCGTCCGTCCGTCCATCCACCCACCCACCTATTCACCCATCCACCCATCCATCCGTCTACCCATCCACCCATCCATCCACCCATCTACCCATCGACCCATCCAACCATCCACCCATCCATCCATCCATCCATCCACCCATCCATCCACCCATCTACCCATCCACCCACCCATCCATCCATCCATCCATCTCTCCATCCATCCATCCATCCATCCACCCATCCACCCATCCACCCATCCATCCATCCACCCATCCACCCATCCATCCATCCACCTATTCACCCATCCATCCATCCCTCCATCTCTCCATCCATCCATCCATCCATCCACCCATCCACCCATCCATCCACCCATCCGGCTTTCCATCCATCCACCCATCCATCCACCCATCCACCCATCCGGCTTTCCATCCATCCACCCATCCATCAACCCACCCATCCATCCACCCATCCATCCATCCACCCATCCGGCTTTCCATCCATCCATCCACCCATCTACCCATCGACCCATCCATCCACCCACCCACCCATCCATCAATCCATCCATCCATCCATCCATCCATCCATCCATCCACCCACCCATCTACCCACCCATCCACCCATCCATCCACCTATTCACCCATCCACCCATCCATCCATCCCTCCATCCATCCATCCACCCATCCATCCATTTACCCATCCACCCATCTATCCACCCATCCACCCATCCGGCTTTCCATCCATCCACCCATCAATTCACCCATCCATCCATCCATCCATCCACCCATCGATCCATCCACCCATCCACCCATCCGGCTTTCCATCCATCCACCCATCCATCCACCCATCCGGCTTTCCATCCATCCACCCATCCATCCACCCATCCACCCATCCGGCTTTCCATTCATCCACCCATCCATTCACCCATCCATCCATCCACCCACCCATCCGGGTTTCCATCCATTCATCCATCCATCCATCCAGCCATCCCTCCCCAGAGTATGTTGTGAGAGTTAGGGCTAGACGTGAGGAGATGGGGTGGTGGAGGGACGAACGGAGGCAAGTTCACAGGTGTTTAATTCGGTGTAATTATCTGAACGTGCTCCTCCCGGACTTTGTTAATAAAACATCATGAAGGGAATAATGGATGAATAGTATTTAGTCAGGAGTCACTATTCAGTACATCATAGATACCATGAAATGACGAATGATCTACTAAATTAAACTTTTTTTTGTTGACAGCATGGTTTATGAGTTTCGTAGTTCATCTGTTATATTATATTGATCAACAGCAAGATCAGTTATCAATCATGGATCTGTGTTTAATACACGATCATTTTCGAATAAGCACTTGTTATGCTGGTGTCCAGGTGCAGCTGTAGTGTGTGTATGTGTGTGTGTGGAGAGCTTGTTAGGGTGACATGTAATGCGAGCAGGCAGGCTGTGGGCAATGCCAGTGCCCTTGCCATGGGAAATCATGCTCAGTCTTGTTAGGGAAAGTTTGGAGGCTTTGTCCTGTGAGGACTGCTAATAATCCCGACTGTGGACGTCCACCTGCTCTACAGACACAGCAAAGACACACTCATTATTAACGCATATGTTCCACAGTGGGACGCCATTGTGCACGCCGTCAGCGTTTTCACAGATTTGTGTTTTTGAAGTTTACACGGAGATGATAATTTATTTTTTTATTTTTTTTTAAACCAATGCTTGCACCTTAGAACCAATTTCAAGGTTTGCGTTAAAGGGATCCTTCAGGATTTAGCATTCAGCTTTGTATTAGTAGAAAACCTGTAGTATTTTCGAATTACCATGCTTTCCACCCTCATATCCCCCTGAGACGAGAGATTTATGTATTTTATTAATGCAAAAAACGTCATTTTACATCATCAGATGATATTTTGTCCGGAGGATAAAGACTACAGTCAGTAGTCGTTAGAGCCCGACCGATAAAGGATTTTGAAGGCCGATACCGATACAAATATTTATTGGTTTTAAAATCCGATATTCCGATATATCGGCCGATATTTTTTAAAATTATTATTTCGGAAACGCACAACACAACATTAACAGATTTCCCTAACATTAGTTATTTGTAGTTATTTATGAGTTTTAACTAAAATATTATGCTAATGCATTTTAAAAAGAAACGTTTCTTTTATCGTCACAACAGAACAGACTGATAATAGTGGCATTAGCTAGCTTTATGGTTAGCTAGTCCATAATGAGCCATAATTTAGCAATAGATAACATCATACTGCAAATTGTAAAACATACATTTTCAATATAACAGGCCAAGGAGAGATGATACGTCTCATTGCTATAAATGTCACGCTCTATTAAATATATTTCTATTATATACAAAATAATTATACACAGTACACCCACATATATTATGTAAACACAAACTTTTATTTTGGATGCGATTAATCGCGATTAATCGTTTGACAGCCCTATGTTTTTTTTTCTACAATTTTATTTCAGCTGTATGACAATTTCAAAAAGTTTCTGTATGTTTTTCTTTTCTTATTTAGCGATATTTAGATATATCTTGCAAGCTTCTTTTTACTGTTTCTCTATTTTCAAAAGCCAGACTTTTACGGTTCACTGTTACTTTTGCCAATTTGGTTTAGAAACAGCCACTTGAACAGTATATGAAGAATCCTAAAGCATTCAGCCACTGTTTTGTTTTTGCTTTTTGCGACTGATCTGTCTCTATTCACGCTGTGTATTGTGTGAGCAGAGAGTCCGCAGACGTATTTGTCGGCACTGGAAGCATATCTTTTGTCGTTCACAGGCCGGGGTCATTTCCTCGCATGTGTCTGTTCAGCAGACATTTATATGTTACATGACCTCAGGTTAACCTCCAATTTATTTATTTCCTGCTTATGTTGTAGTGTCTTTGCCCAAGTTCTCAGAAAATACTGTCATTAATAAGAAACACGAGACTTTAGCTAGAGGT
This sequence comes from Pimephales promelas, assembly GCF_988280905.1. Lineage (NCBI taxonomy): Eukaryota > Metazoa > Chordata > Actinopteri > Cypriniformes > Leuciscidae > Pimephales > Pimephales promelas. The sequence goes on from NC_142772.1 coordinate 1,866,528, forward strand.
GCTATTGAAAAGAGGTGCATTCATCATGAATGTGAATGTCACATCAGTGCATGGAATCGAAAAGCATTCAGTCGGGTCTGTTACTTGCAAGGTTTTGAATGCGACTAATTCAAGGACACAGAATGAGTCACATTGCTGAATCTCTACTAACAACTGAAACACAGTCTTTGTTCAGCAGATGGTTGGCAAATTAATTGCACTTTTTAATTTTTTGTTTTTCCATTGGTCCATTGATCCATTGTTGTCCAAGATGATTTTCCCAAAGCAGGGGCAATACATTCTATTCTATTCTATTCTATTCTATTCTATTCTATTCTATTCTATTCTATTCTATTCTATTCTATTCTATTCTATTCTATTCTATTCTATGATTGGCATTCTAGTGTTCTGTGTGGCTGTTGACCCAAGTCATAAACCAAAGAGCCACGAAACTCATGCAATATATACGAATATATTAAATCCAGAAGGTAAATGCAATACATAAATTGTCAATACATCTATGCTGCTCAAGAATAAATTGAGGCTTTAATTGACAACTGAGTCTATAAAAGCATATAAAATGGTGTAATAATATTTAATATTATTACAATGTCAACAATAATTTAATATTTCCTTACAATAAGAAAGCCTAATCATTTCATTAAAGTAAATTAGTTGCAAGCATGTTATACTAAGATTTGTGATTAAAATAGTGTTATTTTGACTAAATATTTTTGTTTAAAAACAAGCCAATTAACATCGCATTGCTGAGATTTGCAACTCCCATTACGCTTTGCATGTGACTAGAAGAGAATGATTATATATATGAATGATATATATATATATAAATACATGCACATGCATCTATATTTAAGAAAAAAATATAATTTATATATAAAATATTTATATTTATATATAAGATAAATTATATATAAATCTATATACAGTATACTTGAAAATATTTATTAAATATATACAAGCATGTGTGAGTATTAGTATAATTATAATAATTGTAATAATTATTATAATAAATAAATGTAATAAATTGCATTGTAATAAATAAATTTATTGTAATAAATAAATGTAATAATTATACACAGTGCACCTACATATATTATGTTGACACAAACTTTTATTTTGGATGCGATTAATCGTGATTAATCGTTTGACAGCCCTAATTATAAAATTGGTATTTATAGGTTCATACTGAAAATGTTCACACCCTATATATTTTTTTGATAATATTTGACTATTTTTACTGCATTTGTGATCAAATAAATGCAACGTTGGTGAGCAGTCTGAATGTGCGATCTGTTCCCAGATTGATATTGTACTTAAAGATGATAAACTTTACTTTTTGTGTTTTGTGCTGTAGGGAAGAGGCCATCATGTCCACGTACTTCGAGACGGTGGACGATCTGCTTGCGTCGTTTGGTCCCGTGAGGGATTGCTCCAAAGACAACGGAGGATGCCGGAAAAACTTCAAATGTGTTTCGGACAGAAGGATGGACTCTACTGGCTGCATGGTGAGTTGCCATGGTGACCAAATCAGTGTGTGTGTGTCCCGAAAGCATCGTTAGCCAACTATGTTCGCAAGTAACTAGTGGAACTAACTAGTAATGACTCAAGTGTTACTAAAGACATTTTCTAAAAGTTACTAAAGTTCACCAAAAAATCTCAAACATTTGCACAAATCATGACTAGATCATGTAGTAACACTTGAGTAATTACTAGTTAGTTCCAATGATCTTCACTTTATAATACGAATCCAAATAATTAGTAATTCCCACAGAAGTATCTAGTAACACTTTCATCTGTGAGCTACTAATTCGTTAATAAGAGTTTCTTTTAGTTAATAATAGTTACTAGATTGTTAATATTGTGTTACTCATTAGTTCTTGTGTAGTTATTCATTAACGATGGAACCGTGATCTTTTTTTTTTATGTATATTGAATATAATATATAGATCTCGAGATCAGGATTTATTGAGTCCACATGCAATGCAATCTAGAAACTCTTCTTCTAACCACAGGTCGAGATCTTCTAACCACAGGTCGAGACACCTCTGCGATGCTGTTTGTGAATATTCGTTAATCGGAACGATGGTTTTGGGAAACACCGACTCATTGAACTAATGATAATGACCATAGTTGGCTAATAATGCTTTCGGGACACACACCCCTGGACTGACTGCGGTCAAGAGTGTGTGTTGTTGAGTTGCACTGGCACCCTGCTCAGAGAACGGCCGAATCTCGAATACACTGTAAAAAAATGATTTTTTGGTTAAGTAAATACTAGTGAAAAACCCCAATGTAATTTACTTGAAAAAGTTAGTTTAGGCAAGAATTTAAAAAACTAAGTAAATTCCATATCAGTACTTATTTCAAGCGAGTATAAATGAAAGTGTAATATCAACTCAATAAAATTAAGTAAAAATTACTCAACTTTTCTGATACTGGGGTTCCCATCATGCACTGGACCTTGAATAATTAATGAGGTTCATTTTTCACTGGTTTCCAGCTGTATTTACACTGTTTTATCATTGTTTTTTGTTTTCAGTATTAGTAAATTGCCATTTTGTGACATTTCGAGTAAATTTTTTGCTTAAAACGACACATTTAAACACAAAAACGATCCATCAAATGTTACCACCATTGTGTATTGTCTACCAAGTATTGAGGTGTTTGCATTCACATAAGGCTTAAAGTCTGACATGAAATTACTTAGATGATCTAAGTAAAGAACATACTGTAAATGACTAATAAAATTCAAGATAATTGTTTTAGTGAAGTGTAATACAAAGGCAAAGGAAATCGGTATTAATCAACCTTTTACAAGCCGAGTTAAAATGACTTATTTTTTGTAAAGTTTACTTAATTCCACATTCCAAGTAAATTTAACTTAAATATTTCTAATTAAAGCTATACTGATAAATATGTTTAGGTTTTTACTTGGCAAATCTTTGTAAATTTACTAGCATTTTCTGAGTGAGATCGTTTAGCAAGGTTTTTTCAAGTAAATCCTACTCCAAATTTTTTTACAGTGTTCGTCTCATCGCAGGCTGAGTTTGTCTGATGTTACATGTGCAGATTAGGGAAGGGAAATGAGAAGAAGGAAGTGCGGTTAATGGGGCTTTTTTGGGAGACGAGCTCGACTCATAAAGCAAGGCGATTGATGAGCTCACGATGGATGAATCAATCATATACAGCAGGATGAGCTTTAATCACTCACACTTTTATTAGCAATGAAAGTCTGACACTGATTTTAAAATCTGATCAGCTGCACTGCTTTAAAAGAAAGTTCAGCCAAAAATGAAAATGCTCTTATCTTTCACTCGTTCCAAACCCATTTCCTCCGTGCAACACAAAAGGTCACATTTTGAGGGATCTCCTAATCACTCATTTCTTCCGTAATGAAACAAGTCCGTCAAGTGTCAGATTTGGCATAAAAAATGATTGGTTCTCACGTGTTTCGTGACATCATGCATGTCAAATCTGACTTTGAAATATGGTTAAAGGCATTGCATACGCTAGTGCACTTCGAATTTTAAAAGTATTAATATTGTACTTGCTGATAATACTATTAATGAAATAAAAAGCCACTTAGAGAATGCACTTAACACACTGAAGTGCACTTTTAGGTAATGTATACTACAATAAGACTCGTCTCCATTGTTAGATAGCATTGTTAGTACACTACACTACCTGCTACTGTACACTGAAAAAAATAATATGCTTTATCTAATCAATAAAATTGTGGCAACATATTACAAGCAATATTATTAATTAAATTGTACAAATTAGAATTAATTAGAATATTAATTTGATTAACTATTACTCAATTCTAATTTGTTAAATTTAATAAATAATATTGCTTATAATCTGTTGCCACAATTTTATTGATTAGATAAAGCATATTCATTTTTACAGTGTAGTGTTAATGTATTATTACATCTGGACATTTCCTATTATATATATATATATATATATATATATATATATATATATATATAATTATATATCTATATTATATTTCCTATTATTATATTATATTTCCTATTATATATATATATATATATATATATTTGTTTTTGTTTGTTTTTTGTGAAAAACATATTTTTCCTCCCGTAAAAATGAATATGTTTTATCTAATCAGAAATATTGTGGCAACAGATTACAAGCAATATTATTAATTAAATTGAACAAATTAGAATTGAGTAATAATTAATCAAATCAATTCCTTAAAAGTTAACCATTTAAAATGAGTAAAACTTACAACAACTCAACATACTCAATTCTAATTTGTTAAATTTAATTAATAATATTGCTTGTAATCTGTTGCCACAGTTCTGTTGATTAGATAAAGCATATTCATTTTTAGAGTGTATACAGCATTTCACTGATGTCTTAAAATTTGATAATAACATTGAAATAATATGCAATTATCTAGCTTGAATGCATAAATCACAGGTGACTGTTATATCTTGCAAAATAAAACTTCATTCACATCCAACACACGCCTGTAAGTGTTTAACTCGGATCTCAAGCTTGACACCAGCGTACAGCGGTAGTATATCCCTCTAACTGCTGGCTGGAGTGGATTCATTTCTGGATCTCTTGACCCGGGCCGAGGTCGTGGACCCACTCGGGCTTGTGTTTTACTCTCTTCAGCTTCAACTTTCAGAGCGTTGCCTTCCTCTGCCACTTCTCCACACTCTCAGCAATAGAGGTGAAGTGAACACTTAAAAGGATTAAGCAGTGATTGCTCCCTAAAAGTGCAGTGCTGATTGTTTTAGGACATGCTGTGTTTTTATAAGACAGACCGCATTTAGTGCTTGGCAAGAATACAAATGATGTCACTTCCTTTACAAATGCTCTTGTCTTGCAACAACTCTGTAATGGCGGCCGGGACTCAAAATCCGTCATACGTTTAGCCTTCCCTTCACTCTTCTCAGAGATCTGCTGCTTAACTACACTCGTGCGAATGCTTGCTCCGAGAGAGATATGTGACGTTGATGTGCAGGGACTGATTTATTTCTTTTTTTCTGTTACACATCGATCAAAGGAAGACTAAACATCACCTGTCCAGAGTCACTATAAAAAATGGCTGTGAAATCTACAGTTATTTACGGTAGATTTCACAGTAACATTACTGTGTAAGATTCTTACAGTAGAATACTGTAAACTTTACAGTAAGACCTTAAAAATCACAGTAGTCCAAGCATTACAGTTACTGTAAATACAAAAAATACTGTAAATGGAATTACAGTACCCTTACTGTAAAAATGATTCACAGTAACTTACTGGCTAATTGTTGCCAGTAAGTTACTGTAAATTTTACAGTAATTTTTTTACAGTGTTAATATGTTTGCGAAATGTAGTATTCTTGCAGTTTGCTTAAAGGGAAATTACATAATTCACTTACCATCATCCAAAATAATTTTCTGTCTTCAATGGTTTTCAAAAGTGCATTATTTGTATTATTAGATCACTCCAAAAGCTCAAAGAACAACCCTGATCAAGACAAACACAGATTAGCGGTCTTACACTGAACGAGTGAGTAATCTCATCTTTAAATACACAACATATTAATATAGAAATGAAATATAAAAGCGGTTCAGTTCCGTCCTCTGGTGAGAAGCAGGTTATGTGTTTTATAATCTTCTCCAGGAGTGTGTGACACACACATGAGGGCTGACTCTATAATATCATGATGTTTTATTGCACTTTCTGTGTAGCCACTGTTGATGTTTTCAGCGAGTGCACACTGCTTCGAGAACACACGCTGAAATCGATTATTTATTTTGGAAGGAAAGTTTTCAGCAAGGACCTCTCGGAAATGAAATATACATAGAGAACAACTAATAAGATTGTCTGAGTTTATATTCCACGCTGAGTTGTGAAGGCCGGGCGAGTGATCTTATTAAAGTTTCTACCACCAAAAGGGTTTCCAATAGCCAACAATTTCTCCTCCTGATTCATTTATTGTGTTTTCCCCCTTGTTGACTGAACAGATGAAACATATTCCTCCATCGTGTTCAGTTTTTCATCTCGCTGAGACTAAAGCCTTTTATTTTCCCAACTAGACGCATTTATTTCAAAACGCTCTCCATTTCAAGCGTTTTCCAAAAGTCTGTACTTGTAAAAACGCCAAGTACTTGTGTTGTTATTCTGGCAGGATCATTTCATTTAGTGAAATATCTCAGCATTCACTGATGCGTCCCGGTCGCTCTCACTCACCATAAATGTTTGGTCGAAAACTGCTGAAAGTTCAGCTTTGAACACATAAAGTGCTGTCAAATGATTAAAATATTTAATCGCGATTAATCGCATTAATGTCATAGTTAACTCACGATTAATCGCACATTTTTATCTATTCTAAATGTCACTTGATTTATTTTTGTCCCATTATTTTTTTCTCATTTTAATGATCTTATCAACATGGAAAAGTGGATCGGCTTGCTTTGTGCAAATGTTTTTTTTTTTGTTTTTTTTTTATTAAAAACAACATTAGCATAGGCTAGTATACTGTGTTCAATTTCACACTAACATTCTCACTCGGAGCAAATAAGTTAAAAACTATCTTAAAAACTTTTTAAAACTTTCCATTCAGAATCTTATTGGCGTCTCGCACTCGTCATCCACTCAAAACGTAACGTTAACCAACTATTTGGCGGCTCGCAAGCCCAAACGAGTGTGCCTGTTGTTTTGTTTCCGGTCTAGCTACTGTAGATCGCTCACGCTTTGGTCGACGAAGCAACAAAACGTCCTCGCGCGGTGAAAGCCATTGAAATGAATGGGTTTTATAGCGCAGCACACACCGCGTCCTGTAGCAAATATGTGAAAAAAAAAAAAAAAAAAGTTTGCTAGGACAAAAAGACCATTAATCACATGATAAAAAAACGTTGATGCCGATAAAATGCGTTTGTGTTAATGCCGTTAAAAACGCGTTTAACTGACAGCCCTATAAATTACATTTTACAACATATTGGAAGAGAAAACCGTTTGAAATAATATTTTACAGTATTACTGTTTTATGTTTGATCAAATAAATACAGCATTGGTGAGCATACTATACTTTTTTTTTTAATTATTATCGGCAACGATTAATTGCGATTAATCACATCTAAAATAAAAGTTTGTGTTTGTATAATGTGTGTGTACTGTGTATAATTACAGTATATTGTATGTATAAACACATATACATGTATAAATTTAAGAGAAATTGGTTTTATATATATTTATATATATTTAAATATATAATAAATGATGTATAAATGAATATATATTTATATATACATATACACATGCAAATATTTCTTAAACATATACATGCATATGTGTGTGTATATACAAAATAAGTATACACATGCGCACACGTATATTATTTAAACACAAACTTTCGGATGCGATTAATCGTGAGTACACCTTTAGAAGAAATGGTTCTATTTAGAACCAGAAATGGTTCCATCCCCCGCTTCATATATGGAACTCCAAAATGGTTCTATATAGAACCATTTTTTTTGGTAAAAGGTTCTATTGGCCAAATATGGAACCCCAGGGTTCTATATAGAACCCAGAGGAACCCTTTTTTTAAGAGTGTATAGAACCTTTTAGGGGTTCCAAATACTTAGCGCTGATAGAACCTTTTATGGTTCTATATAGAACCTTTTCTTCTAAGAGTGCAGTTGTTGGCCTTGCACTATTATTTATTATTTTCTCAAACTCATTCAGTCAGGAATCTGTAAATCTCCTGTCCAGTCTCATGCAATGCGGCAATAAGTTCATTTGTTAAGCATTAAGAAGGCACATTTATTCACACGTAGGGGCCTTTTTCGTCCGTATATCGGCTCTGTTCAGTTTTTGAAGGCATGTATTCTTTCAAATGAAACAGCTTGGACGTTGGTCGTTTGAGTTTCCTCCCTGGAGTTCAAGCCAGCTGTGTCCAAACCATTACACTGCGGCGACGGCTCCCTCCTGGGCCATTAGCATAGAGAGAGACGACGCGTCCAGACCTGTGAAGAGGTGACAGAGAGACGGATGGATGATGAAGAACAGGAGGAAAAGTGAAACGAGATGAAGAACGGGAAGAAAAGGACATGTGCATGGTGATCCAGAGCAGAAAATAGTGAGACGACAGAGAGAAACACGTTATTGTGGAGGACGTTTTCGCAAAATAAAAATCCGCGTTGGCATGTCGTTGGACTTAGTTATATTCAGTGTTGGGGAGTAGTTAACTACAAGTAGCGACGCTACTAACTTAACTACATTTTTCAGTAGCTTGGCTGTAGCTCAGTTGCTTTTTAAACAGTGTAGCTTTTCCAGTAGCTAACTACTTTTTGCAGCAAGTAGCGGTGTAGCGCGAGCAAAAGCTACATTGCGTTTGTCGTCGAGTCTGCGCGAATCGGCGCGATGCAAGGATTTTCTTCTTCTTTTTAGATTACAAACTCATTTTTTGCTATTACCGCCACCTGTTGTTTAATCATGCATCTTGCGGCTAACGGTTCACTGACGTCCAGAAGTGTGTTGACACACACATGATGATGGAGCAAGATGTGACGGAAGATTTGGAGGATGGAGAAACAACTCAAGTTAATTATCCATGGCCTTATTTATCCAAGTTCAATCGGTATTTTTGAGAAAATGTTCTACATGCAATTTACGTTGGATGTATATTTTTTTCTTGCAATGTTGTAGGCTATTTGTTGCAATTTTGCAGAGATATTTGGGTGTTGTCTGTATTGTTTTAAACACTAAATATTTTACAAGTAAAACATTTAGTGTTTAAAACAATGCAATAAAATTATAATTTCAAAAACTATTGACACTTATTCAGTTATTAATACACTCTAAAAAATGCTGGGTTGTTTTAACCCAATTTTGGGTCAAATATGGACAAACCCAAAATGTTGGGTTAAAAATGTAATGTAAAAATTTAACCCAACGGCTGGGTTAGTCCATATTTGACCCAAAGTTGGGTTAAAACAACCCAGCATTTTTTAGAGTGTAATATACGTTGTTCAAAAAAAGCAAAAGTAGTTTCAATGTAGCTAGCTACTTTTTGATAGTAACTTGTAGTGTAGCTAACTACTTTTCCAAAAGAGTAGCTTGACTGTAGTTTAACTTACGAGTAGCTTGTAGCTTGTCAAACTACAGTTTCAGAGTAGCTTCCCCAACACTGGTTATATTCATAAGAAACATCAGCATAATGCATGGATTTGACCCTCATACTGATGTACACACACCACAGAAGAAAACATGGTGACACTTCCAATGAAGTCCATGCTTATTATGAATTATAACCCCATTTATACTTATGTATAAAAAATGATGGGTTGTTTTAACCCAATTTTGAGTCAAATATGGACAAACCCAATTGTCGGATTATAAATTGCATTTTTTTTTTAATTTAACCCAACAGCTGGGTTTGTCCATATTTGACCCAAATTTGGGATAAATAACCCAGCAATTTTTTTTTGAGTGTGTTGATATTCTATATATATAAAGGCCCATTACTGCATTATAAGAACGGTTATTGTTACATTTATCTTTTTTTTTTTTTTTTGAATTCCTTATGTCATGCATTTGTTTTTTTTCAATATGCATGCTCATAATCCATTATGCACTGATTTATAAACTTATACAATAGCTCCAGAGACACTTGTTTGTTGTACCAATTATCTTGATAATTGTTTGCTAATGTGACTAATGTAAATGACTAATGTTTGCATTCATGAATGGTAATTGATTTGTTAAATCTTTGTCTCATCAGCCATATGCATATTGCTTAAAGCAGTTTGGAATTATACTTTTAAAAATATATGCTATGTAACATTAAAAAAGACACTTATCTCTTTGGGGCGGTTCAGGAATGATTGTTCATAGTTACTTTTACAAATAAACAACTTCAAATGTAAAATGAGCACATGTTCATGATTTCTAAACATTTGCTTTATGAATATTACATCATATGTTTTCACTTTACTTAAAGCCATCAATGATGCATTTATATAGGTTGGTAACTGTATTATCACGCACAATGAGTATTTATAGTAATGGCTGTTAATGACAATATATTCACCTTTTTGACAGAAATAATTCTGAATTACTAAAAAGTAAGTGTATCTATAATATAATAACGGTAACACTTTATAATAAGTTAATAACATTAACAAAATGAACTAATGCTGAACAGAGGTGTTGTTCATGGTTAGTTCATGTTAACTAATGGAACTTTATTGTAAAGTGTTACCCATAATAACATTAAAGCAATGCATGTTGCATTAATACATTCATGGAATCATAAAACGGATTATATTAATACTTATAAATCAGTGTACAATGGATTATGAGTATGCACATTAAAAAGCAAATGCATGACTTATAAGTAATTATAAAAAATAAAATAAATGTAACTAATTGTTCTTATAATGCAATATCGGTCTTAAAGAGTCTTTATAAATGTGTTTATAAAATAGTAATACTAGGAGCTATAATTGTATAATTGGCTCTGCATTTTTGATTATTTCAATCACAATTTATCACCATCATTTTATCTATAGGGTATAAATAGCCTCCAAGGCGAACATGGCATACCTCAAGTCTGAAAAGAGCAAATGCAACTAACACAGTAAAACAGTAAGCCATAATGTGCATGAATTATTAATGCTGTGATGCATGCTGGGAACCAGCCCTGTCTTCAGCACTACAGACATCACAAAGTAACAGATTTGTGCAGTGATTGTTCTTGTACGGCTAATTGAGCAGCTGCACATTGCATTATTTCAGTCCCACTCGGAGAACTGTGTGTCCCATCACATCAGGGTTTGTCTGGCTAGTTTTGACCAATATTCCCTTCTGCAATCACTTACTGAGCAAGAAATCTGCATCTTCAGATACACTCAAAATTTGCTGTTATTTTATTTATTTATGCATTCATTTTTTTATTATTATTTTTAATTATTTAATTGTATTTATTTATTTATTTTTGTGGGGGGGGGGGGGGGGGTTGTCATTTGGACTACAGGGGAAAATGACTGAATTAATATTAATTATTTATATTTAATATTTAATTTAATATTTAATAATTATATATATAAAAAAATATTTATTTATTCATTCATTTTTTTATTTTTAATTATTTAATTTTTTTAATTTTTATTTATTTTTTGTGGGGGGGTTGTCATTTGGACTACAGGGGAAACGAATTAATTAATAATAATTATTTATATTTAATAATTATTGATAATTATTAATAACAGTATGAGAACGTATAATTTAATCCAGAAAAAAAATAAATCAAATACTGAGGTGTGGGGGTTATTTGGGGGGATCATAGGGTCCTAAAAAATATATATATTTGTCTAAAATCTTAAATGTTAAATTGTATAAATTTCAATATTTATTTAATTTATTTAGACATGCTTTTTGGTTACTAAAATTATTTTTAACCATTAAAAATCCATTTTGTAATATATTCCCTTACAAAAAAAAATAAAATAATAATAATAAATAAATAAATAAATAAAACAATAAAATAAAGTGATTCCGCAGGAGCATAAAAGTGTTATTCAATAAAAGCACACACTCAATTGTTAGTGTCTTTAATGACATGCAGTCATTCTCTATATCATAAATTCCTCCTTTTTTGTCCCGTTTTCCTGTTTTGGCACCATCTGATAAGGTCAAGTTGAGCTCTGAATGCCAGGAACAAAGAAATTGGCATGCCATCTGCACATTAAACCGATAAAAAGAGGTCTAAACTCACACAGCAGCGTTCACGACCGGCAGAGCTGAGCACAATATGAGATCTTCCACAAAAGGCTGCCATTTCAATTTCCGCTCCTTTAATGGTTTAATGAATTCGAGAGCCACAGTGTTATATCATCTCCAATCTGAGGCGAGGAGCCGATGGGGACGAAATAACAAAACAACTTTTAGAGCCGTTTTCCTCCTCACAATCTTTTGTGTCACTTTCATCGCTCTCATCATCAGGTTTTCGCTTTAATTGCCTTTAATGTTTGCAGAAACGTGTCTGAGTTTTTGTTTTTGCCTGGTATGTAAAGACATGAAGATGGTTAAATGACAATTTTTGACTCAGTATTTTATAAGCAATACTAATAAAACAGATCTTTTAGCCACTGATGGTGTCTGAGCCACTCTTGAAAAGCTCCATCTCCATCGAACCGCAGGTCAAACGTCAGGTTTATGAGGTCACGCGTGTAATTCCAGAGATTAATAATGAGGGACACGCATTCATTAAGATGAAGGCAGCCACTTAAATTGCACAGTGTCTGATTAAAAACCTGGAGGTGATTAGATTGACTAATGAGAGTAAACACAGACTGAGCCACTGAGGTTTTTCTCTCATCTCTGCCTTCTGTTCAGATGGATGGAGAGCACGACCGCTCGTCTTTTATAGGCCACCATTGAGAGTTTTACATCAGCGCTTTAGGAATGAGCTAAAAGACATGTTTTATTTTGTTCTCTTAATCTCTGTATTAATGGCACTCCACGAATAACTCAATAACGCTTATATAGTTCAGTGACATACTTTTTAACAAGTGGCAAATTGGAATGAATGAACGAACGAACGAATGAATGATCAATGAATCAATCAATCAATCAATGAAATGGTATTTTCAAGAGTTATTATTAGGGCTGTCAAACGATTAATCACATCCAAATCATTCTCCTTCATTGTATTAACTCACTTTTTCCAGTTCAATGAACTTCAAATTTTAAGGCAACCAGGTTACTTACCTTTTTAAGTTAAACCGACAATATTTTTTTACAGTATTGTACTGTATATTCGGCTGAATTAGAGGTTTCCTGAGAGTAGATTTATTTTAAGTAATTTGCCTCATTTCATTAATCTCTTTTCATGTTTTAAAACTTATATAGTTTTACCATTGACTACAATAAGCTATGCAAGTCAGAAAATAGCTTAAAATATTGATGGTTTAACTTAAAAAAAATTTAAGTTGATTGAACTGGAAAAGTTAATACAATGAAGAAGATTAATTTAATCATCAGAAACTCAAAATTATATGTTATCTGAACTAAATAAATTATTTAAGTTGATTTGACAAAATAAAAAATGTTGTGATTACTACACTGTAAAAAAATATTGTTGGTTTAACTTAAAAAAGTAAGTAACCTGGGTTGCCTTAAAATTTTAAGTTGATTGAACTGGAAAAAGTGAGTTAATACAATGAAGGAGATTCATTTAATCATCAGAAACTCAAAATAATAAGTTATCTCAACTAAATAAATTATTATGAAGTTGATTTGACAAAAGAAAATATGTTGTGATAACAAATCTTGCATTGGAGAAAATAAGCTTAGTTCACTCATAAATCCGATAATACCCTGCTATCTCTTTTCATGTTTAAAAACTTATATAATTTATTCCATTAACTACAATAAGCTATGCAAGTCAGAAAATAGCTTATAGATGAATAATAACTATGCTGTCAAACGATTAATCGCCATTAATCACATCCAAAATAAAAGTTTGTGTTTACTTAATATATGTGGCTGCACTGTGTATAATTATTTTGTATACATGCTTGTATGTTTAAGAAAAAAATATTATTTATATATAAAATATTTATATATAATATAAATGATATAAATCTATATACATGTAAATATTTCGTAAATATATAAAGGCATGTGTGTGTATAAAATAATTATACACACTGCACCCACATATTTTATGTAAACACAAACTTTAATTTTGGATGCGATTAATCACGATTTTTCAATCACGAAAAAATTGTTGGTTTAACTTTAAAAAGTAAGTAACCTGGGTCGCCTTAAAATTTTAAGTTGATTGAACTGGAAAAAGTGAGGTTTTTTTTTATTTATTTAATCATCAGAAACTCAAAAAAATAAGTCATCTCAACTAAATAAATTATTATAAAGTTGATTTGACAAAAGAAAATATGTTGTGATAACAAATCGTGAAAATATTTTTTTTTTTACAGTGTGGTTGAATTACAAAATGTTTACTATATTATTGAAAGCAGGGATGTTAAAATAACTAAAATGAGAGAATATCCTGGTGTTTTGTTGAAAGAAAACATGTATAACCTGAATGACAGATGTGTTGTGTTATGAAATGTCATGAATTTGGTGCTTCGGACTCAGTGTTTGACCCGATCCTCCATAAACAACACTGTGATGAATATAATATTGCAGATGCAGGACTGATGTTGTCCTGATCCAAAATGAAGAGTATCTCATATGTCATCAAATGCTGTGTTATATGATCCAGTGCACCAGTTCCAGTGTGCTGTCAAAATCCCCCCACCCCTACTCTTAGAAATAAATAAATAAATCTTCCACTTGTTTTGCTGATGTGCTTTGAAGCACTGCTCTTTTATTTCTCACTTGATGTTGTTGTTGCTTTCTTTGAATCCATGCAATCTAAAGCCTTTGGTCTTACGCTTCGCAGTCTCTGCTGGCTCTCTAAAAGATCTGACCTGAGAGTGTCTTTGTCATCCTATTTGTGAGACAAATATTTGTGATTTGATGACGCCTGGATTCATTTTCAGTGCAGACGAGCAAATAAACGGGTCAGGAACTGCATGAAAGAAAGACGCGTCTGTTCAGAGATGATACTCTGTTGTCCTGCATTTGAAAGCTTTAAGATGTTTGTCCTTGAGTAAATCAATTCAAGTGTCACAGTTATGTTCAGTGTGTTTTGGTATATTTGTTCATTTTCCCGCTCCTCGTCATTATGGTTCAGCTGTGTTTAATTAATTATCCTTGTTTTGATGTGTATTTAAAGTCTCCCTGTGGTGTAAATCCAGTTTTTAATGTCGATTAGGTGTCTGTGTGGTGTTTTTAATATGCTTTAACCATGTGTAAGATCATAAGTTGACAGCATTGCTGAGTATTTAACTGCAGTGAACCAAAGACAGTCTCAAAAACATCGCTGGTGTTTCCGACGTCACAAACGACCTTGTAACCTATTTAATTAAATACAAAAATAATATATATATATATATATATATATATATATATATATATATATATATATAATACTGACATAGTTGTTAAATATAAAATCATTCATATTACTGTTATTAATTGTAATTATTAAAGCAAGCAACTTTTGTAAATAAATTAGGGCCGATTAATTGCATCCAAAATAAAAGTTTGTGCTTACATAATATATGTGGGTGGACTGTGTATAATTATTTTGTATGTATATAAATATACACAAAAATGCATGTATATTTAAAAATTTAAATTTTTTAAATATTATTTATATATAAAATATGTATAATATAAATGATATATATATATATATATATATATATATATATATATATATATATATATATATATATATATTATATTCATGAAAATAATTCTTAAATATATACAAGCATGTGTATATATATATATACATATATATATATAAAATAATTATACACAGGACACCCACATATATTGTTTAAACACTTTTATTTTGGATGCGATTAATTGCGATTAATCGTTTGACAGCCCTAAAATAAATGTATTCTTATTAATATTAACAATATTGATAATAATATTTTTTGCAATGATCATTTATTTATTTATTATTGTTTTTTGTTTTTTTTTTTCTTGTGATTTGGGGGTGTAATTTTATTCATGAGATTCATGCCTGCACTACAGATAATTCCTTTCATAGCTTTTCATCCACTCATGTTGGACTGTAGACCTTATTGTGATGGAAACTACAATTGCCACTTCAGTGGATCATATTTGTGCTTGCTTCATGTGTAAGTATATTCATATCAAACATGAGTCATTAAAGTCCAAAGCAGCACCCCTGTACAATGTCATCGTCAACAGATGGACTCCATCATATGTTATCTTCAAGCACATTCCCGTCTCCCGCAGGACCGATACGAGATACATATGTAATGAACATGAAGTGTGTTGAGTGCCTCTGGCTGATGTCGACTGTCATCTTATTCAAATTTCTCTTTCATTGACAATCTATCTGTGCATCAGTACTGAAAACACTCTCCCAATTAAGATTCTTGTGGTTCCCTCAAGCAAAGATTTAAAACATCAAGATTTACATAAAACAGAAACCGATAAAAACTAAATAGTGCAACCTTACCTGTGACAGCCTTAGAGGACACACTCACAGTTATCTACGACTTACCGTGCTTCAAGGCCATGATATACTAAACTAAGACATCATTTTGAACAAAATCAGACCTCAGGTTTAAGATCTTTGTTTTACCCCTAAGTGAAAAAAAAAAAAACTTTAACGATTCACATTAACACAGGAAAACGCTGTATTCTGCTGCCAGGCCAGTAGATGGCGATGAAACACTATAGACTGAACATGTAATACACATGTGCATGACATCATCGTCTTCAGAGATTCGCGTTTTTGTTGTTTACACGGAGACTGTTTTCAAAAACTCGCATTTTGAAACCAATTTTCAAAATGTAGCTTTTTCAGGCGCCCAAAACGCCGCTGTAGCGTAAATGAACGGCTCAAACGCATAAAACATTTTTAGTTGAAAGTGATGTCGTGCAAACACATGACAACACCCTGACAAACTGTCACATTTGGACTATAAAGGCCTCGATATACTTATTTTTTGTTCTTTGTTTAGGAGGAAAACGAAGTTCGGAATATGTGAGCAGCGATAAACTGTTATCGCACATCTGACTCCGCCCACACTGCTGAGAGCGACGGTTAGACGAATATGCCAACATTTGCTGCGTGCTTTCCTCTCATTATCAAAATAAATACACAACAAAAATGAGAAAACTAAAAGCATTTTTTAAATAAAGCATTAGAAATGCATCATAGCAACGTGGATACGTTTGCAGAGGCTCTGCAATTCGCCACTCTAGTAGTCGCGTCATATTTGTTTATTTATATAGCACAATTACACTCTAAATAATTCTGGGTTGTTTTAACCTAATTTTGGGTCAAATATAGACAAATCCAGCCATTGGGTTACATTTTTAAATTACATTTTTAACCCAACATTTGGGTTTGTCCATATTTGACCCAAAATTGGGTTAAAACAACCCAGCATTTTTACCGCATTAGTGTCCATGTCTCGTTTCGGACAGTGTCCTGCTGTTTTGGATGCTCAGTTTGTATGTTATAATTATATCCTGTTTTTAATTACCTTGGTCTCCTATGCTAGTTTGTTTCAATAGTAATTATTATCATCACCTGTGTCTTGTTGAGTTCCTCGTTTGCCTTTGTATTAATGTCATTTTCTCACTTTCTGTTTGAGTGTTATTTTGAAGGCCGATACCGATAAAAATATTATTTGGTTTTACAATCCGATATTCCGATATATCGGCCGATTATTATTATTATTTTTTTTTCTGAAACGCGCAACAAAAAACAACAGATTTCCCTAAAATTAGTTATTTGTAGTTATTTAAGAGTTTTAATTCAAATATTATGATAATGCATTTTAAAAAGAAACGTGTTTCTTTTATTGTCACAACAGAACAGACTGATAATAGTGGCATTAGCTAGCTTTATGGTTAGCTAGTCTATGATGAGCCATAATTTAGCAATGGATTACGTCATACTGCAAATTGTAAAACATAAATTTTCAATGTAACAGGCCAAGGAGAGATGATACGTCTCATTGCTATAACTGTCACGCGCTATTAAAGAAATACTTCAGTCACATTGTAAAAAATGTTAAAAGGACAGTCAGTCAACTACACTGTAACAACGAAAACGTAACTATTACTAGCTAATTCCGCTTCACTCTCGGCTTATTTAACAGCAGTAAAACTGGATATGATAGTCACAAATTTTGTCATGCTTATTTGAGTTAAGAGAACTGATGGGGATGTTCTTTGTATCGACCAACTCAACGAGTGTTGCCAACAGGAACGGTGTAGAGCGCCCTCTGTTGGACAAACTATATAACTCCAACACTCATGACATGGTTGAAGCGTGTTTCGTCCGTTTTTATTTTTTATTTTTGAAATATTCATTTTTCGGCCATTATAAGTGCCGATACCGATAGTTTGGAAAATGCCTAATATTGGCCTGCCGATATATCGGTCTGGCTCTAGTGTTATTATTACACTCGCATTTGCCTCCTTCTCTGTATGCGCTCTAGTTATATTCATTGTTATTTTTGTTAATAACCATAAAGCTGCACATTAGATCCTCGTCTCGTCTTCCTTTCCTGCCCCGCCGTGACACAAGCATCCTCTACTTTAGCACATGCACACTTTCTTATAAATAACATAGCGATCTAATTAGTCTCTCTCTTGCCTCTGAACATGTAGGCTGGTCAGTTTGGCATGTATGTTTAATGGGTGTCTCACTGAGGCTGTGGTTCTTTTCCTGAATTCTATGGCGCTGCCTTGGCAACCCTCATTAACACCCTTTCCTTCCTGAGAAACTGCTTTGTTCATCACATAATAACACCCCACTGGGAATACACACTGTCTCACACTGATGGCACGTTGATTTTGATCTCTGTGTCCATCTCTCTCATCTCAAATCATTCGTAGTGCCCAGAAGGACTGAGGCCCATGAAGGATGGTTCGGGTTGCTATGACTACTCGCTGGGAACAGACTGTACGGACGGGTTCAACGGAGGCTGCGAGCAGTTGTGTCTTCAGCAACTGGTTCCTCTTCCCGATGACCCGACTTCCAGCAATGTGCTCATGTTCTGCGGGTGAGCGCATGCATTTTAATCCAAAGTCAATTCACATCTATTAGTATAGCGCTTTTCACAATACACATAGTTTCAAAAGCAGAAGAGTCCACGTTACAATTTGAGTGATTTGTTATCAGAGGTGACTGTCTAGGTTATGTATTTCAGAAAGGCGTCATATGCTGACGCTTTTGCCAATGCGTAGACATCCGACACACATGGCACCCTTTAGCGTCAATAGAGAGCCTAAGTCCCGCCCCTCCGCTTCCGGCTCATGGGACCTTATTTCGGAAAAAAATATGAATGGTAGTCAATGGCGAGAGACAACTTATCTTTTTATTCCGTCTGAACTGTGCCCTGAATTACGCATATGATGTTTGTCAATTTAAACGAAAATTCTGAAAGTCAAAAACGTCTCAGTTTGTCATAAAACAGAAGAGTAACATTTAGTTTTATGTGAAAATCGCTCTGTGAACTACATCTCCCAGAAAGCGAAACACACTGGTGTTTGGTTCAAAACACTCAGGTATGACGGCGTAACATTACGATTATAACGTAAGACTATAGAAACAATGACAAACAATAGCCTCTGTAAAGTTAGCTTCATTCATTGAGAGAAAATGTGCGCCTGTGAGGTTTGTAGTCTTTGTAATTACGTATTTTCACAGTCTTATACCTCAACGGTTTTACATCAAACTGAGACTTTCTTTACTTTAAAATGTATCTTTTAAATTGACAAACATCATATGTGTAATTCAGGGCACAATTCAAACCAGATCAAAATATATGTTGTCTCTCGCCATTAAATACCATACAATATTTTCCCGAAATAAGGTCCTATGGTGGTCGACCGGAAGGGGAGGGACTTAGGCTCTCTATAGTTGACACAAAAAGAGTAGTAGACAGTAGGATCAGCCCGTTCTCATCCCAAGGCGTCATATGCTGACGCTTTTGCCAATCCGTAGACATCCGACACACATGGCACCCTTTAGCGTCAATATGAGACGCAGATATATATGGGGCAGAAGGCGCCTCCTAGTGGTCTAACCCTAACCCTACCCCAGACCTAAACCTACCCATAACCGAAGCGTGTTATATTGACGCTAAAGGGTGCCATGTGCGTTGGATTTAGACGAAATATCAAAAGCGTCACTATATGACGCCCTAGGATGAGATCGCGTTGAAAATGCACACAAATCAGAGTAAGTAATAATTTAAAACTGTCCATCCATCCAGAGAATGGATTAAAGCCAGCATACTTTTAATCAACTGGGATGCATTAAATTGATCAAAAGTGACAGTAAAACATTATCATATATTTAGTTTACTACAGTTTTATTGGCTGAATGACCTCTCAACGCTGTCACTGTGTGTGTGTGTCTCAGGTGTGTGCAGGAATACAAGCTCGCTGCTGACGGCCGCTCCTGTCTTCTTCTGGCTGATCACTGTGATGGACCCAAGTGTGTGAGACACGACTCACGCTTCAACGACACACTCTTCAGTGAGATGCTCCGTGGGTACAATAATAAAAGCCAACAGGTGATCCTGGGACAAGTCTTCCAGATGACCTTCAGGTGAGTGTTTGTCTTTGTGGGGAAAGCTTTTGTACAGCATTAGTGTATGGTCCAGTTTTCACTAAAGCACATAGTAATGCCTTGTTCTGCATCAAGTTTCAGTTACAATAAAAATGGAAATCATGGTAAAGCAACTCGTGTATTTCAACCCGATCTCACGACCAAATCGTAAGAATTCGACGAATAATTAAAAAGTGGCTAATTCGTAACAATTCATACGACGTATGATTTTGCTAAATCGTACATATTTTATGAATTGGCCAATTCGTATGAATTCGTACGAATAAGAACCCGACCGATAAAGGATTTTGAAGGCCGATACGATAAATACGACAAATATTTTTGGGTTTTAAAATCCGATATTCCGATATATCGGCTGATATATATATATAGTATATATATATATATATATATATATATATATATATTTTATTTTTTTTTTCAGAAACGCGCAACAAAACATTAATAGATTTCCCTAACATAGTTATTTGTAGTTATTTATGAGTTTTAACTAAAATAATATGATAAAGCATTTTAAAAAGAAACTTGTTTCTTTTATTGTCACAACATAACAGAGCAACATCAAAATATATTAAAGTTCTGATAAATAAAATAATAATTAATCTTTACATTGCCTTATAAGCTACCTTATAATTACAATGTCAGGTTAGCTAGTCTATGATGAGCCATAATGTAGCTATAGATAACGTATACTGCAAATTGTAAAACATACATTTTCAATTTAACAGGCCAAGGAGAGATGATTGAAGCGTGTTTCGTCCGTTTTTATTTTATTTTTGAAATATTAATTTATCAGCCATTATAACTGCCGATACCGATAGTTTGGAAAATGTCTAATATCGGCAGGCCGATAGGGCCCCGCCCCTAAACTTACCCATCACGTGGGTTTAGACAAATCATACGAGCGAGGTACGAATTAGACACTTTTTAATCATTTGGCGAATTCGTACGAATTGGTCGTGAGATAGCGTAGTGTATTCCCATGAAGCATTGTGAATGAAATAATCGAGTCGGTCTCCCTTCTACAAAAACATATATCATATGTAACAATATGTAACAATAATTCAATTAAATGTACTTTAACAATCAGTTATTATACATATAAAGGTTTGGTATCGTCAAAAACATAATTTACAACTTTGTTTACAATCCATTAATTTCCAACGCGCATTCACGCAACAAACCAGCTCTCGCGTCAACACAACACACATTCGTCGTGCAGCTCCAGAGATCAATATTTTTTATAATAAAGTGGTAAATTATGTTTTTTTGCGCAAACAAATCACTCATGTCGCTTCATAAAATGGAGGTTAAACCATATGGATTACTAACTTTAATGATGTCTTTACTACCTTTCTAGTCCTTGAAAGTGGTAGTTGATGGGACAGAAATCATTTAAATTTCATTAAAAATATCTTCTGAAGACGAACGAAAGACTTACGAGTGTGGAACGACATCAGTGCGAGTAATGAATGATAATTTTCATTTTAGGGTGAATTAACCCTTTAAACACTACATTTAAATGTCATGCAGTCATTCTAGTTTTCGTCCATTCGTGACCACAAAGGTGCTTACTTAATTTTCTTAATAAGACAGTGAAATTAACTATAATTCTGTCTATGTGAACACGTTCAATATTGTACCCTAACATCTGATTTGATTGTCAGACGCAATGCTTCATGGGATGCTTTGTCCAGCTGGTTGGTTTGGTGATCTTTATGGAAGCGTTTTTTTTTTCCTTTTTTTTTTAATCCCTATGGAGAAAATAAATAAAAAATACAGCGGTTCTTGCACTCTATAGCGGTATTCTGTGATAATTTCAAGACACATCAGTTTTGTAGTACTTTTTTTGGTCTAAAGTGATTTTGTTAAGCAAACCCATTTCTCAAAGAGCCTCACGCCGACACAACCGCTTTCATGACCATTTCCAGCTGTCACTCTCGCTCACGTTAGATGTGTGATGCGGACCAGCAGTTCTTCTGATGAACACCACACACTCCATCTTTATTAACTTTATTATGTTGTGTGTCAGCGCGAATCCCAGCACTACACCACCACTGTCAAACCCCCGGAAAACCATTACGCTCTCTGAAATAAAGACAGATAAGACACCTTACTACCAATTATAATATTGTACTATTGTGCAAAGGCTCTTATAATTGTCACAGTGTGGTTGCAGCAAGGATGAGTTTGAGTAGGATCTTAAAACTCGACTTTAACTCAAATTAACAAGATGTACGAACAGAACAACCACTTAAAACTGAACTAAACCGAACAGAGTATAAAGAGACTAAATGAGTGGGCCGTTTACACCACACCATTTTCACCAAACAATTTGGGATGTTCATTTACACCACGACGGCATTTTGGGGGCCTGAAAACGCAAACTTTTGAAAACAATACTGTTATCGTTGTTTAAAGGCAGGGTAGGTAGAAATTTTCAACAAAAAAAAAAAAAAAAACTTTTTCCCAAATTTGTTTAAACTGTGTATGTATACCAATACATAATTCAAATGTAAGTACTCTGAAAAAGAAAGTGTCTGTAGTCCTCTCAGTGCTGCAATAAACACAGCTCATTATTTCCAACCGGGACGAAAGAAACGGTTACCATGCGCTACCATGGCGACCAGCACTGATGTGACGTCATTTCGAACAAAATCAGGCCAAAACGAACTTCGTTTGGAGATTGTGTTGGGTGTTCAAAACACCTTCCCACTCTATATTGTGAGAACTAAACTTGCGATTGCGAGTTATAAAGTCAAAATAGTGAGTTTATATCTCATAATTCAAGAAAAATTGAAATTACAAGTCTATTTTGATTGTTTTCGGCTGGTCCCTGGTGTGTAAAAGCACTTGCTACTGCCAAAACACACACGACACACTGCTGTGAGCAAGTCAGACGTGCTACTGCTGCTGTACAAGCATACATGAGTTACCCGTAGCAGATCTATACAGGTGGTGCTGGGGAACGAGGAGGGTTTCTCAAAGCGACTGCTACAGAAAATGCTGACAAAGTTGAGCTGCGAGCTCAGGAACCAATCAGCTGCGCCCTATAGAGATGATGTGATTGCAAGCAGATGTGATTGCGCCATCTAGAGTTTCATGACAGAACTTTGTATTAACGACATGACCATGTTCGGGAAACAATCGTGACTTTGCTAGTTACGACAGTTTGCTAGTTCACTTTTTAAAAAATTTTTTTGCTGACCTTAAAACTTACTCACCCCCATGTCATCCAAGATGTCCATGTCTTTCTTTCTTCAGTCGAATAGAAATTAAGGTTTTTGATGAAAACATTCCAGGATTTTTCTCCATATAATGGACTTCAATGGGGTCCAAACGGTTCAAGGACCAAAAGAGAGTTTCAGTGCAAACTGCAAACTGTTCAAAGGGCTTTAAACGATTTTATACGATCTTATCAAGTGAAACGATCGCTCATTTAATAAATAAATAACAAAGTTTAAGTTTTATAAGCACAAATGCTCGCCTTGCTCTGTTCTGTGACGCACGTTTGTGACTCTCCTGTTCGAACTCGTTCATCAAAATGAACAAATCTTTTTCAGAGTCGTTTGGTTCATTCAACGAACGAATGGACTTGCAAAGTTCGAACAGGAGAGTCACAAACGTGCATCACAGTACAGAGCAAAAAAAATGTGGCAACAGATTACAAGCGATATTATTCATTAAAATTTAACAAATTAGAATTGAGTGATAATTAATCAAATTAATTCCTTAAAAGTTAACCATTTAAAATGAGTAAAACTTACAACAACAACCCAAAAACATAAATTAAAGTCACCATTATGGTGATCGGTGTTTGTTTTAAAATTACCGTGATTCTGCTCGTTAACATCAGGCGTCTTCAATATAAAATAAAGAGTTCTTAATTAATCTTTGACGTCTGTCTGTTAGTGAGATATTTTTGTTAAATTTTTTGGTGTAAACTTTACTCATTTTAAATGTTTAACTTTTAAGGAATAATTTGATTAATTATTACTTAATTCTAAATTGTTAAATTGAATTAATAATATTGCTTGAAATCTGTTGCCACAATTGTATTGATTATTAGATAAAGCAATATGTCGTTATCAGGAAACACCCCTGAGAGTCATTTCTAGTTTTAGTTGTTTCATGTATCAACAATTAGCTTTATTAGTAGCCTTTAAATTAGGAATAATTTGAGGTTTAAGTGTCATTTTGATATAGCTGAAAATGACTTTAGTAAATTTCCCTTGCGATGAAACCAGAAGCCGGCTGCATGTAAACATGTTCTGTCTGTGCTTTTATGCTCTGAGTGGTTTGGTAAAGCTCAAAGAAAGAGGGAAATAGTGCACTCACAGTATTTTCAGAAAGAACACAATCTTCTCCACAGGCGGAAGGACAGGCGTGGATTACTTTTTTTTTCCAGAAAGGCTCTGCCATGATTTACTGTGGTCTTCCTTTATTTTCTGTAGTGTTTTGAAGGCAACAAAAGGATGTTTGAGCTGAGCGTGGTTATTTTAATCTCCTGCCCCTGTTTAAAAGCACCAACTAATGATAGCACAGCAGAGCTCACCTCGCCACATGCTTCAGTTTTTAACAGTAACAACGAATCTGCAAGAAAATGTTGTGTGTGTGATATTAAGCATGCTTTCTATGGCAGTATTCTCAGTAAATCTTCTTTGAATTTGTATTTATTTTGAAAAGTGTGCAGTATTAGATTTTTTTTTTTTTTTTACTTGGAATAAGAAGTTAATACTGTACTTTTGCAATAAACAATAGCAATTTACTCAACACATTAGAATCACAATTTGGGAGACGTTGTCATCAAACAGTTTGACATCCCCTGAATTTAAAACATCATGCACTTGTTATTTTTCACACCAACTTTTGGTCAAGAAATGGAAAAAAATATGATATTCATACTATTTTCCAATTCTGAAGAGCATTTACACTGTTGCCGATTAGCTTTGTGTGAGAAAAAGACAAAATTGAAGCCATTATTTGATGATAATGTTCCCCTCTGATGATTCCCTGGCAAACTTGGATAAAAGTTCCACAAGTTTTTATAACTTTAAGGAGTAGTTCACTACTCCAAAAAAAAAAAAAAAAAAAAATTGCTGATAATTTACTCACCCCCATGTCATCCAAGATGTCCATTTCTTTCTTTCTTCAGTCGAAAAGAAATTAAGGTTTTTGATTCCATATAATGGACTTCAATGGGGTCCAAACGGTTCAAGGACCAAAAGAGAGTTTCAGTGCAAACTGCAAACTGTTCAAAGGGCTTTAAACGATTCCAGACGATGAATAAGGGTCTTATCAAGCGAAACGATCGCTCATTTAACAAATAAATAACAAAGTTTAAGTTTTATAAGCTCAAATAGTTTTATACGTTTTCGTGACTCTCCCGTTGAAACTTGTTCATCAAAATGAACAAATCTTTTTTCCGAGTCAAATTGACTTGGAAAGTTCGAACAGGAGAGTCACAAACGTGCACTGAAACTCTCATTTGGACCTTGAACCGTTTGGTCCCCATTGAAGTCCATTATATGAAGAAAATCCTGGAATGTTTTCATCAAAAACCTTAATTTCTTTTCGACTGAAGACAGAATGACATGGACATCTTGGATGACATGGGTAAATTAGTAAATTAGTAAATTATCAGCAAAAGTTTTTTTTTTGTTTTTTTTTTAAAGTGAACTATCCTTTAATTTCCCCATTAAGTTACACACATTATTATTGATTTGACATGTTTCTCTATTTGTGGTTGTAGTTTGCCTGTAGCCTTTGTTTGACCCTCATCACATGCTTTCCTCGAGGGGTCCTCGTCCTCCACATCAGCAGATGCTTTGATATGTAGATGCATCTCTTTACCAACTAGATCCAGTGTCAGGAGACGCGACTCAGATCTAATGCCGCCTGAAGGGCCACAGATGCGTTCAATCACATTTTACTCGTGATGATAATGCTCATTAAACTTTATGCCTCATATTAGTGATATTTATGTAGCTTTGGCCGCATGCATCCATGGAAACAGTTTGTGGAAATTAGTCATTAGCGGAGAGTGCCAGTAATGGTATAACAAACAACATTCAGGCAAATTTTATTTGTGCAGAATGGAATATCATTACTAACGATGTTTGCTTTTGGCAAATTAGGGAATAATAAGTGTTGTTGTTTCCTTGGGAAAATTTTCAATAACTTTCATTAATAATAATTTACAAATAATTTGTAATGTTTTGAAATGTAAGCCGCTTTATAAATTCAAATTTGAATACATTTGAAAATATATTAAAGTTTAATGATATTTATGAATATTTTGTCCGGATATATTAGAAATTATAATGGTAACATTAGTTAACCCTCTGGGGTTGTTCGGCCCAAATGGACTTGAAGAATTTAAATAAAATGTTTTTAAAAATCACAGCTTCCTCGGAATGGTCCGAAATTTGGTGACTTTGTTGGTATTTGGTATTTGAACACCCCAAAAAATTGGGGACAGGATGTGAATAGTCTAAGTGGTTGTAAAAAAAAAAAAAATAGTCACACTTGGGGTGTTCGGGTCCAGAGACAGAGACAGTCCAGAGACACAACACACAGATCATATGATCAATCGGCTCAGACCTGAAAACACATCAGACCCATGTCAATTCAACACAGAATGCTGTATTTTAAAGCGATATGGAGAAATGGTTAGAGATTAGCGGGAAACTGCTGCTTTACTCATTGGCTATTTTAGAAAAGGGGAGGAGCTATGTGAAATGTCCCGCCCTGTCTTCCTGTTTCAGTGGGGTTGGCGTGACAATGACAGGATTTTTATTTTTGGGTGGACTATTCCTTGGTGGTGGTGTAGAAACAGTCTGGCCTTCATGGATAGATGCTCTTTCAGCTGACAGCCTTTCCCAGCATGCTTTTCTCCTCGGGCTCCTGCATCAGGACGGCCTCAGCGACTAATAGATATTGACATGCCAATCTGAGATTCCTTCTGACCTCAACGTTTCCTTTAAAAGGCATTCAGTGTGGGACAGGAGAGATGAAGACCATCCATCAGGGATGACACTCTATTTCTCTGGGAGAGACTGAGAGAGATGGCGCCGATATCGAAAAAACACAGAATAAACATGCTTCCCAACTATATAGTTGACACAAAAAGAGTAGTAGACAGTAAGATCAGCCCGTTCTCATCCCAAGGCGTCATATGTTTGCCAACATTTGGGTTTGTCCATATTTGACCCAAATTTGGGTTGAAATAACCCAGCATATTTTTTTTTTTTTAGAGTGTGGAGGCTTGTAACGTAACCAAAAGTAATTAAAAAATTATTAATCATGCATTTCTTTTGATTCCAGTAGGTTACACGTTATTTGGACATTATTCTGATTATAAGTAACCTTGCATATGTCAGCTAACTCTCAGTGGAGTATTAGTAGACTATAGGGTTAGTAGAATAAGGGGTTGCGTTGCAAAGTTACTTATACACTCTCAGAAAAAAAGGTACAAAAGCTGTCACTGGGGCTGTACCTTTTCAAAAGGTACACTTTTGTACATTTGGGTACCTTAATGGTACATATTAGCACCTGAAAAGTACATATTAGCACCTGAAATGTAAATATTAGCACCTGAAATGTAAATATTAGCACCTGAAATGTAAATATTAGCACCTGAAATGTACATATTAACACCTGATATGTAAATATTAGCACCTGAAATGTACATATTAGCACCTGAAATGTACATATTAGCTCATTAAATGTCAATATTAGCATCTGAAATGTACATATTAGCACCTGAAATGTACATATTAGCACCTGAAATGTACATATTAGCTCATTAAATGTCAATATTAGCATCTGAAATGTACATATTAGCACCTGAAATGTAAATATTGGCACCTGATATTTACATATTAGCACCTAAAATGTTAATATTAGCACCTAAAATGTTCATATTAGCACCTAAAATGTTAATATTAGCACCTAAAATGTTCATATTAGCACCTAAAATGTACCTATTAGCTCATTAAATGTAAATATTAGCACCTGAAATGTACCTCTCAGTATAATGTCTAAAGTGGACCATCAAAAATAATGAGTTGCCTTCATTTATTAAAAAAACAAAAAACAAAAAAACCAGTAGTAATAGTGATGGTTTCCTGTTGAGGAAAGCATGCATTTTGATATATGCCAGTTAAAGCATGATCTAAAGCAAAATCTATAAGAAAAGTAAGTAACATATCACAACACAATGGACTGTTAATATTGAATATACTGTTTATTTCACAGGTGTTTTACTTGTATTTTGACTGAATGTAAACTTAAACTTTTGTTCCTTACAGTGCAGAAAAGTCCTTTAGTATCTACTGTATGTGTCAGGATCCTCTCATTTCTGAAGACTCACCAATCAAAGCAGCAATGCAAAGAAGAATAGTCTATAAATCCTCTACAATCCTCATATCAAATTATATAAAGTGCCAGTCAGTGTCAGTTATTGGCATTAAGGACCAGATATTAGCTTTAAGAGCACAGTAAACATCAGGTTCGCTTTGAGCAATACAACTGCATCTGCTCAAACAAGGCAATGACACCTCTAGTTGTGCAAATCAGCGACTGACCATTTCTGACTGACCTTTTACACTGCTTTTCTCCTTTTGCTAACTAACCGTCCTGACCGATAGCGGGTCACATTGATTGAGAGACTATGTCTGCAGGCTTTCAGTGGTCAACCACAAGACAGACCTCCTCAAAAACAGAAAGAGAGCTAATTATTTCCTGGAAGCCCCCATGATTGTTTCCAGGACGGAGGCAGAATCCTGTCTGGAAACCACAAGCAATCGCATTTCAAGCCTGACGTAATGGCTCTAATTTTACCTGATGTAGGGAGGGGGCCCGGAGGGAGACGCATCCCATGGATGGATAAGCACTGATTTAATGTCTCGGCATTGCTTCGCATGTTAACCTGTGGACTCATCCAGGTCTCTTATCCAGCCGTGGAAAGTGGAGTTTATTTTCTAGTGGTCTGAATGCCCTCAGCTTTTATATGACCACTCTGAAGTAATAAACTGTATGAACAGTACTATATATAACTGCCAGAATATGAACCGACATGGATAGAAAAAAACAATTAAGACTTAAGAAGTACGACATAACATTCAGTTGAACCGATGATGTTCAAGCTCAAATGACCTTATGTTGGCCTGTTTTGATCATCTAAATATTATCATAATAATAATAATGTCTAAGAAATGGATCAGTAATAGACCATATTTGTTACACACTTGATTGATTTAATACCCCTCTAGAGATGTTGACCACTCAAAGGTGATATTTACAGCTTGTGAAACAAAGTAGGTGTGTTATTAGTGCATTAGTATTGTTATACTACACTCTCAGAAAAAAAGCACCTGAAATGTACGTATTAGCACATGAAATCTAATTATTAGTAACTAAAATGGACATATTAGCACCTGGAATGTGCATATTAGCTCATTAAATGTAAATATTAGCACCTGAAATGTACATATTAGCACCTGAATTTTTCATATTACCACATAAAATGTACATATTAGCACCTAAAATGTACATATTAGCACCTAAAATGTACCTATTAGCTCATTAAATGTAAATATTAGCACCTGAAATGTACATATTAGCACCTAAAATGTGCATATTAGCACCTGAAAAGTATATATTAGCACCTGAAATGTACATATTACCACCTCAAATGTACATATTAGCTCATGAAATGTAAATATTAGCACCTGAAATGTACATATTAACACCTGATATGTAAATATTAGCACCTGAAATGTACATATTAGCACATGGAATGTACATATTAGCTCCTGAAATGGACATATTAGCACCTAAAATGTAAATATTAACACTTGAAATTTACATATTTGCACCTAAAATGTTCATATTAGCACCTAAAATGTACCTATTAGCTCATTAAATGTAAATATTAGCTCATTAAATGTAAATATTAGCACCTGAAATGTACAAATTAGCACCTGAAATGTAATTATTATTAACTAAAATGTACATATTAACACCTGATATGTAAATATTAGCACCTGAAATGTACATATTAGCACATGGAATGTACATATTAGCTCCTGAAATGCAAATATTAGCACCTGAAATGTAAATATTAACACTTGAAATTTACATGTTAGCACCTAAAATGTACCTATTAGCTCATATGTAAATATTAGCACCTGAAATGTAATTATTAGTAACTAAAATGTACATTTTAACACTTGATATGTAAATATTAGCACCTGAAATGTACACATTAGCTCATTAAATATACATATTAGCACCTGAAATGTTCATATTAGCACCTAAAATGTACATATTAGCACCTGAAATGTTCATATTAGCTTCTAATATGTACATATTAGCACCTGAAATGTACACATTAGCTCATTAAATATACATATTAGCACCTGAAATGTTCATATTAGCACCTAAAATGTACATATTAGCACATGAAATGTTCATATTAGCACCTGAAATGTAAATATTAGTACAGCCCCAGTGACCGCTTTTGTACCTTTTTTCTGAGAGTGTACTTCCGTCCTTGTGCTGCCACAGATAATGAGTGAAAATGAATATTTTCATTTTACACGTCTTCCTTGGATTCCTTCGTCTCTGTATTCTTCTCTTGCACCCTTGGGGGGTGGAAGCGAGGAAAGGAAACGAGGATGCACAAATAAGAAATGAGACGCACTCAATGTGTTCAGAAAACGTCCTCGTCTGGCATTGCTAAAAAATTAACACGAGTGGAGAAAATTCATATCCACCTTATTCTTAAATGGGTGGTATAATGCCCTCTTCATAAGATTTAAAATAAGTCTTTGATGTCCCCAGAGTGTGTATGTGAAGTTTTAGCTCAAAAATACCCCACAGTTTTTTTTTTATATAACTTGTTAAAGTGGTCACGTTTTGAGGGTGAGCAAAAACGCATTGTTTTGTGTGTGTCCCTTTAAATGCAAATGAGCTGCTGCTCCCAGGGGGCGGAGCTTCAACAGCTCGTGTCATTTTACCAGCAATTTGTTGTAGTCCTTAAAAAGCTATTTCTTTCAAAATATCTCCCTTTGCTTTGAACTTTGAGTATTGTAACTCTGGTCTGAAATAGAAGTGATTTCTGCTTGTTTTATTGCTTAATTCTAATGTTCTAAGGTATATTTGTGCATTTATGTCAAGCACAGGTCCAAGGCTGACTGTAATTAGACTGTTGGTCAAAAGCAAAGGCTTTTGCAGTAGAAATAAGACAGTGAAAAAAAAAAAAAATAGAAAATGACTGAGCCTCCAGGAAGCACTAAATCAATATGTGACTGAAAAGCAAATGAGAATGTAGTTTATAAATGAACTGTCAATGGGGTTATGAATGCAGGGGAGTTTTACTGTAGGCTACCAGTGAACATGCCTTGAAAACACACTCAACCTGTAACTTGTTTGAAACATTTCAAAGAGAGAAATGAAACTTGTTGGATGTTTCTTGATAAACTGCTGCTTTGTTGCTCGCATGGCAAAAATGGCAACAAAATGAGTCAAATTCAACTGCATGTCACTCAATTGTGATATAAACGAACATTAATTGTGAAAAAGAAGTGCATTCAGCTGTATTGAATGTGCACTTATTGTGTTTCAGATCTTGAGGGTATATTTTAATATTTGCATAAAAAGTGAAATAATTCAAATTAAAGGCCACTTAAGTATGCTTTTATGCCTATGTTTCTTTGCACACACTTTTAAATAAGTGTGCTTTGTAATGATGTCAATTTAAAACCATGTCTTAGTATTTTAAATCATAAAGTTTTAATGCTTTAGGCACACGTAAAGTACTTGATTGTAGTATTAACTGTGCTGTGTTATTTGATATTATATTTAAATTTACTATATTTTAAATTTGGTTTCATATAAAATTAACAACCATACATTTTTGCAAAATTAGATCATACTTAAGTGGTAAAAATAATTGTATGTATTTTTATTTTTTTATTTTTTTATTAAATTTAGGTTATTAAGTAAATTGGCAGTGAACATGTGTTAAGTGTCTGGAAAAAAAATACATTTTATTATAATTTAATATTGTTTTCATAAGCAAAGTATTTGATCGTAGTGTTAATTTGCTTTGTTTTTTGATATTATATTTTACAGTTTCATATAAAATTAATAACCATACATTTTTTGTATCAGTACATTTTACAGTAGCTACACTTTAACAAAATTTAATTATTACAAAATTGGATCCTACTTAAGTGGTCAAAAACACTCTAAAATTCAGATAAATGTATGTATTTTTATTTATTTATTTATTTATTATTAAATTTTAGGTAATTAAGTAAATTGGCAGTGAACATGTGTTAAGTGTCTGAAAAAAAATAAATTTTATTATAATTTAATATTGTTTTCATAAGCAAAGTATTTGATCGTAGTATTAATTTGCTTTGTTTTTTGATATTATATAAGAAAATTATATAAAAATATACTATAAGTTAGTATATTTTTAATGTACTAAATTGCAATTTCATATAAAATTAATAACCATAAATTTGTATCGGTACATTCCACAGTACACTTTAACAAAATTTTACAGACAAATTGAATTATTACAAAATTAGATGCTACTTAAGTGGTCAAAACACTCTAAAATTCAGATAATTTATGTATTTTTATTTATTTATTTATTTTTTTTATTAAATGTTAGGTAATTAAGTAAATTGGCTGTGAACATGTGTAAAGTGTCTGAAAAAAAATACACTTTATTATAATTTAATATTGTTTATCGTAAGCAAAGTATTTGATCGTAGTATTAATTTGCTTTGTTTTTTGATATTATAGAATATTATATAAAAATATACTATAAGTTAGTATATTTTTAATGTGCTAATTTTCAGTTTCATATAAAATTAATAACCATAAATTTGTATCAGTACATTCCACAGTACACTTTTATCAAAATTTTACAGACAAATTTAATTATTACAAAATTAGATGCTACTTAAGTGGTCAAAAACACTCTAAAATTCAGATAATTTATGTATTTTTATTTATTTATTTATTTATTTTTAAATTAAATGTTAGGTAATTAAGTAAATTGGCAGTGAACATGTGTTAAGTGTCTGAAAAAAAATACACTTTATTATAATTTAATATTGTTTATCGTAAGCAAAGTATTTGATCGTAGTAATAAGTTGCTTTGTTTTTTGATATTATAGAATATTATATAAAAATATACTATAAGTTAGTATATTTTTAATGTACTAATTTTCAGTTTCATATAAAATTAATAACCATAAATTTGTATCAGTACATTCCACAGTACACTTTTATCAAAATTGTACAGACAAATTGTATTATTACAAAATTAGATGCTACTTAAGTGGTCAAAACACTCTAAAATTGCAGTTAACATGCAATTAAGTAAATTGACATGCAGTTAACATGCGTTAAAAACAACATTTTATTATAATTTAATATTGTTTTCATAAGCACTCTTTTTAAAAGCACACTAAAGGACTGCTTTTTTCATTCTAAAAAATGCCGGTTTGTTTTAACCCAATTTTGGGTCAAATATGGACAAACCCAGCCACTGGGTTACATTTTTAAATGACACTTTTAGTTTGAGTTTATCCATATTTGATATTTGTTATCCATATTTAGAGTGTAAGCTCAGTATGATTTACATCTTTAAAAATTATGACTTGTATCCAATGAATTAAAACATTCATCAAGACATACTGCATAGTAGTGATGATCCAGCTGTTATATCACTCATTATAAATTGTCTGCCTGCTAATAATCACACACACACTCATTTTAATCGATAGGTTCATATTTTGTTATACTTGCTATCAACTGCTATGTAAACTTCACATGTTTCTGAATGAACCCTTAAGCATCCATACATCGAAACGCAGTGCAACTTCACTCTCAGACATAGAAACACTTGAGCGCTGTGTGCATCGGGCTCTCGACCTGGCACAATGCAGCTTTTGATGTCTTGTCAATCCTGCCTGACACGGGGTTAGTGTTCAGAGCCACTTAACCCAAGCAGCTTCACACACACATTCTTTTGAAGCTCCAGGTTGCGTAAGTTCTGAGACTCTTTTCATAACATCTAATTTATTACAAAACACTTGTCCAAAAGCTTTCACTGTAAGTGGCTGTGTCTCTACTGAGGCCGTCAGAATCAACTAAGCAGTGACCCCTTTTGGTCAGACGAAGTCAAGCATGTTTCATGCACCCAAACGGCACGGCGACAATGACAGGAACATGTCAGGCTGTCACTTCTTTATATCCTTGTTAACTCACTATTCATTATTTGATGACACGCGTTTACAAGCTAAAGAGTGCTGTGCTGTAATGTTTATAGGCCAGATGACTGCAGCTCAGAGCGTAACAGATGCTGGAGGAGAGAGAGAGAGAGAGCGGATCTGTGAATGGATGGTCAGATGAAGAGATGAAGAGAAGGAGGAGGAGAGGAGAAAGAAATAAAGTAAAAGTGTAAGGCATGGACTTGTACTTACATGTACGTAATTATATTAACTTAATGGAGTAGTTCACTTTTAAAACAACTGTTGCTGATAATTTACTCACCCCCATGTCATCCAAGATGTCCATGTCTTTCTTACTTCAGTCGAAAAGAAATTAAGGTTTTTGATGAAAACATTCCAGGATTTTTCTCCATATAATGGACTTCAATGGGAACCAGACGGTCCAAAGTCGAAATGAGACTTAATAACAGTTTCAGATGCAGCTTCAAATGTCTTTAAACGACACCAGACGATGAATAAGGGTCTTATGATTGGTTATTTCAAAACTTATCTAAAAATGTAACTTTTCGAAGGACAAACGCTAGCCTTGCTCTATTCTGTGAGGCGCGTTTGCAACGTCACGTAATACGTAATTACGTTCAAAAGGTCACGGGCGACGTAGCCGGAAGTACAGAGTCAGAGTGTTTACAAGTTGAACGCATAGGTTGAACGTACAAACTAACTCAAACGCCGTTTACAAAAAAATGAATTAAAAGGTAAAACAACGATGTCGGACGATTCTGACTCTGTACTTCCGGCTACGTCGCCCGTGACCTTTTGAACGTAATTACGTATTACGTGACGTTACAAACGCGCCTCACATAATAGAGAGCCTAAGTCCCTCCCCTTCCGGTCGACCACCATGGGAGCTTATTTCGGAAAAATATTGAATGGTATTTAATGGCGCGAGACAACAAATATTTTGATCTGGTTTGAATCGTGCCCTGAATTACACATATGATGTTTGTCAATTTAAAAGATACATTTTAAAGTAAAGAAAGTCGCAGTTTGATGTAAAACCGTTGAGGTATAAGACTGTGAAAATACGTAATTACAAAAACTACAAACCCCAAAGGCGCACATTTTCTCTCAATGAATGAAGCTAACTTTACTGAAGCTAACGTCTGTCATTGTTTCTACAGTCGTACGTTATAATCGTAACGTTACGCCGTCATACCTGAGTGTTTTGTGACTGCACACACACGAGCAGCGGATCTCGTTTCGCTTCCTGGGAGATGTAGTTCATAGAGCGATTTTCACATAAAACTAAATGTTACTCTTCTGTTTTATGACAAACTGCGACGTTTTTGACTTTCAGAATTTTCGTTTAAATTGACAAACATCATATGCGTAATTCAGGGCACAGTTCAGACGGAATAAAAAGATAAGTTGTCTCTCGCCATTGACTACCATTCATATTTTTTTTCCGAAATAAGGTCCCATGAGCCGGAAGCGGAGGGGCGGGACTTAGGCTCTCTATAGAGCAAGGCTAGCATTTGTCCTTAGAAAAGTTACATTTTTGAAATAACCAGTCATAAGACCCTTATTCATTGTCTGGTGTCATTTAAAGACATTTTAAGCTGCATCTGAAACTGTTATTAACTGTCTTTTGGACCTTGAACCGTCTGGTTCCCATTGAAGTCCATTATATGGAGAAAAATTCTGGAATGTTTTCATCAAAAACCTTAATTTCTTTTCGACTGAAGAAAGAAAGACATGGACATCTCGGATGACATGGGGGTGAGTAAATTATCAGCAAAAGTTTTTTTCAAAAGTGAACTACTCCTTTAAAACTAAAAATATATAAGAAAACAATATTTTAGTTGAAGTTCAAGTTCTCTTTGGAGGAATGACAGCCCATACTGTCCTCTTCGAGCAATACAGGAACATGTCCATTGTCGCGTTTTCTTTCTTTTTTTACTTTTTTTTTTCTGAACACAGGACAGCCAATACAACACTCACCGCTTCATATATTGTTTGTTTACGTTCGTTTCCGGAAGTCACGCGCTACTAGTTTCACTTTCTCGATGACATCACGCGCGCCGTTAAAGACTGGTCAGGAAGCAACTGTGTCTTGTCCACGACACGACAAGATTTTATGAGTCAAAATCGCGTAATCTGACACAGGGACTATCGTAACAGACAAATAAAATTGTGTAAAAATTCTAAGTTTACTGTATGAAAATAAGTTCCACAACAGGGTTATGAGTGTATGACTTTCTGTAACGCAGCTTTGGACCGATGCGTATTGTGAAAAACTTGCTTGGTAAAAAAACTTTTTGGAAAGGTGAACACCTTGACTTAATCTGATGTACATCACAAACAAGCAGAAAGTCACGATGTGCTTCTCAGTGTGTTTTGAGCCAGAGGTTTTTATTTGAGAAGCCCATATAAGCAAATCCCACCCATTAAAGCCCAGCGCATAATCAGCATGTGATCCGTCTACTTTCTCCTTCCATTATGCTTTGATAAACAACAGATTCAAATCCTTCCTCGCGCTGTAAACACTGCTATTGTCTGAGTGGCATATAAATTACCGCTCGCTCCTCCAACGTGACTAATAACTCCCTGGTTTGCAATTCAATACTGTTTTCTTTTTCTTTTCCTCCTTCTTTCTTTTCTATGAGCATGATAAAGTGTTGAGTCTGCAGTGCTTTTGCTGCAGGGTGACATCGCTGCTTTATCAGTGTTGCAGCATCGTCAGCACTCTCTCTCGTTACATATGCATTCAAACAATAGATAATAAAACTCTCACGATTATAACGCACATTCTCATAAATCTATGCTTTAAGGGCTTAATTTAAAGGCTGTCAAATTGTGTTCTTGAGGTCTCCTCCTGCATCAAAACACACAAAAAACACTTTAATTTGCTCATAATATACATTGAACATAACCATTTCTCAAATGACTTGTATGAACATTCGGCCTCTCTAAACCCCTCCTTTTTCGCGAGCCTACTCTGCTCTGATTGGTCAGATGGCCCAGTGTGTTGTGATTGGTCTACCGCAGAAAGGAAACCATAACCTTCAGCTCCGGCAACCCGATCTCACGGGAATTCGTACGAATTTTACGAGGTGGCTAATTCGGAACAATTCGTACGACCTCACTCGTACGATTTTTGCTAAACCGTACATATTTCACGAATTGGTCAATTCGTATGAATTCGTACGAATGACCTACCCCTGACCCCGCCCCTAAACCTACCCATCACGTGGGTTTAGACAAATCGTACGAGTGAGTTCGTATGAATTAGCCACTTTTTAATCACTTACGAATTGGTCGTGAGATAGCGTTGTCTCCGGAGCGTTAATAAATCCAAAGCGATTGTACACTCTGTTAAGATTTTACCAAATCAGTCCGAGCGCGAGTCCGATGATGAAAAATTGACCCCTCGCAGGGAGATTGATTGACAGGTGATCTGACCAATCATACTTCGTCATCCGCCAGCTTGTCGGACATAGAGACAGTAACTAAGGGGGGCGGGTCTTTGCGAACGGTCAATTGGAAGAATAAGTTGTTCAACCCGAACCTCCATCGCAAGGATGACTTGACCTGGACAAGTCGGGAAACGCACCCCAGAACGGTTCACAGTGGTAAATAGCAAGCGTGCCGCACAAGCCCTCATAAGTGAAGCCAAAACATCTCTATCGCCCCCCTGTGACTGGTCGTAGTATAGGTCATAAACCCCGCCTCCCCATGTTATTCAACGGCACGTGAGACCAACTAAACAATTAAATTACACTTCACATATCCTTTATCCTAAGATAGATTGTAGTTTCTATCACGTTGATGTAATTTCAAGTAGAGCCCGACTGATAAAGGATTTTGAAGGCCGATACCGATACAAATATTTTTGGGTTTTAAAATCCGATATTCCGATATATCGGCCGATATATTTGAAACTGGACATGATAGTCACAAATTTTGTCATGCTTATTTGAGTTAAGAGAACAGATGGGGTTGTTCTTTTAATTGTTATTCTAGCAATGTATGTATCGTGACCAACTCAACGAGTGTTGCCAACAGGAACGGTGTAGAGTGCCCTCTGGTGGACAAACTATACAACTCCAACACTCATGACATGGTTGAAGCGTGTTTCGTCCGTTTTTATTTTATTTTTGAAATATTCGTTTATCTAACCCTAACCCTAACATCGGTCTGCGGATATATCGGTCTGGCTCTAATTTTAAGAGTTTGTTTTTAGTTAGTTATGTGATGCTATTAAAACAGTGATTGACAGCTGTGATTGACAGGTTCTCTGTGCGGAGTAGTCACTGAAGCACCAACAGACTTTTTTTCATAATGTTGACTATGTGGCAAGCGGCAACGTTCTAATCTGAAAAATGAAGCCTACCCGGAAGTGCGAAAAACTGCAATACATCTAAAATCCACTAGGGGCCGGTCCCAAAAGTGAGTTAAAAGTTAAAATGTCTGTTTTCACAGCATAAATTTATGCTTTTACAGGTTGGTCCCATGGACTTTTATTGTATTTTCGGATATGTTCAGAGTGCCTGACAACTGTGAGAGTAAACTCGTTAGTTTAGATCGTATTTAGATATTAAATGTATGACAAATAAGGGTGGTAAACTTTGATTGACAGCTGATAACGGGCTGCGCCGAGTGGAATTTGACGTCTCGGCCATGATCTGACACATCACATCATACCACCTCTATCCTTTCTGAACTTTTGTATTTTAGATTTCCCAAGATTTTCCAGTATGGCGCCTTTCTTCAGAAAGTCTATGGGTGATGTCACAGACGCTTTGTCCATATGTTTTACAGTCTATGCTATGTGGGCAGTAGTTGCATGTACCTTATTTTAATGATAATAAGACATCATTGGAGAAGAATGGAGCAGACAGAGGCCATTTAATAAAAGTGCGGGGCGTGTGCTTGCGATTGGTTCTGCGAGAATGAGGGCGGGGCCTTGATTTCGCGGCTTTACTTCCTGCTCACGGCTGCGCGTGTCTGGTTTCGAAAACGCAAGTGCGCAGACTCAAGTCCCAAGATGTCAGCGTCATAGCGAGACACTGGCGGCCAGTTCTCTCCAATAAAATAGAGTGAAGGGACGTCGTCCATCTATTTTTACATTCTATGGTAATAGTCTTTTGACATAGCCAGCATTGCACTTCAGAAAGCTGTCCTCTGTAAAATATAAAATGTTAAGAACATACAATGCCTTGTTTTTGAGTGCAGAAATCTTACCCATTTCATTAATGCATCATGACCGACAAATATGCATCACATTATGTTGATTAGTGTGTTTACTTTAAAACTGTATAATCCGAATGGATGGAAATTGTATATGCAATTTATCAATGCATAAATATTAAATATTTTCGGAGTGAAGTCCCATTAAGCAATAGTGAAAAAAACACACTGTTAAAAAAAAAAAAAAAAATGTGCATGCCCTGAGGGGGAAGCCCATCTGTTCTGTACAGCAGCCCGAGGCTCTCGGATGAGCTCAACGATTTCATTCGCGACTTGTCTCTGACAATACGGCAGACCAACCGGATATGTCCCTGCCAATAATTAGCTGTCAAAGCGATAAAAGGACATGCTGTATCTTTAGCACCAGTCAAACTGCGAGTGGTGCACGCATGCGACTATTTGAGCTCTGCGTGTGAGGAACGTTCACACATGGACTCGTGGTGGGATAATGTTATAAAACAGAAGTGTTGTGACAGCTGCTAATGGAAGGGACTCAACTCAACTGTGAGCATGATTATATATTTTCTATCCCACAATAAAGAGACCAGAATTGCGTGGTCTATACATGACGACAGCTTGTATAACTGATTATTATTTAATGCAATATAGTAGATCATTATGGAGGCGTATTGAATTCACTTGAAGAAAAAAAATCTACTCTGTTTTTCTGAATTAACGAGTTAATTTTTCATGAGAAATTTTTTTTTGCTCTGTTTTTCTGAATTAACGAGTTAATTTTTCATGAGAAAAATTTTTTTTGCTCTGTTTTTCTGAATTAATGAGTTAATTTTTCTTGAGAAAAAAAGTTTTTGCTCTGTTTTTTCTGAATTAATGAGTTGATTTTTCATGAGAAAAAAAAATTGCTCTGTTTTTCTGAATTAATGAGTTAGTTTTTCTTGAGAAAAAAAGTTTTTGCTCTGTTTTTTCTGAATTAATGAGTTGATTTTTCATGAGAAAATTTATTTTTGCTGTTTTTCTGAATTAACTCATTAATTCAGAAAAACAGAGCAAAAAAAATTCCATTAAAAATTAACTCATTAATTCAGAAAAACAGAGCAAAAACTTTTTTCTCATGAAAAATTAACTCATTAATTCAGAAAAACAGAGCAAAAAAAAATTTCTCATGAAAAATTAACTCATTAATTCAGAAAAACAG
This sequence comes from Pimephales promelas, assembly GCF_988280905.1. Taxonomy (NCBI): domain Eukaryota; kingdom Metazoa; phylum Chordata; class Actinopteri; order Cypriniformes; family Leuciscidae; genus Pimephales; species Pimephales promelas. The sequence continues at coordinate 1,907,440 of NC_142772.1, forward strand.
AGCAATTTTTTTTTCTCATGAAAAATTAACTCATTAATTCAGAAAAACAGAGCAATTTTTTTTTCTCATGAAAAATTAACTCGTTAATTCAGAAAAACAGAGTAGATTTTTTTTTCTTCAAGTGAATGCAATACACCTCCGTAGATCATTTAGTTCACTTTAAAAAAAAAAAAAAAAAAACTTTTGCTTATAATTTACTCACCCGCATGTCATCCAAGATGTCCACGTCTTTCTTTCTTCAGTCGAAAAGAAATTAAGGTTTTTGATTAAAACATTCCAGGATTTTTCTCCATATAATGGACTTCAATGGGGTCCAAACGGTTCAAGGTCCAAATGAGAGTTTCAGTGCAGCTTCAAAGGACTTTAAACGACACCAGACGATGAATAAGGGTCTTATCTAGCGAAAAGATCGCTCATTTATTAAATTAATAACAAAGTTTAAGTTTTATAAGCACAAATGCTCGCCTTGCTCTGTTCTGTGATGCGCGTTCGTGACTCTCCTGTTCATCAAAACGAACGAATCTTTTTCCAAAGTCATTCTGTCATAATTCTGCCATCATGTCGTTGATTTTTCCTAATCATGTTTTGTGTACAAGCGCATGGCCTGTTTGGTCTCGTTTCATACCCCGCCTCCTTGTTAACCTCATCCTGTCATTATTGCCTAGTTAGCGTCACCTGTTTCTCTCATTAGTTTCTCCTTATTTTATCCCCCTGTGTTTGCTGTCCTGTGTCGGTACATCCGTGTCTAACTTTGTGAGAATCAAGCCGTTAATTGATTGTCTTGTCTTGAAAGAAGTGTTTATCTTGTCTTAGCTGTTAGTTAATCGTCTGATGCTATCCTGTCTTGTTTTGCCCCATCGTGGGTTTTGTTTTCTGTTTTTATTGTCAATAAACCTGCTATTGGGTTCATCCTTCAACCTTATAACACATTCGTTGAATGAACCAAATGATTATTTCGCTAGATAAGACCCTTATTCATCGTCTGGAATCGTTTAAAGCCCTTTGCACTGAAACTCTCATTTGGAAACTCGTTTGGTCCCCATTGAAGTCCATTATATGGAGGAAATCCTGGAATGTTTTCATCAAAAACCTTAATTTCTTTTCGACTGAGGAAAGAAAGACGTGGACATCTTGGATGACATGGGGGTGAGTAAATTATCAGCAAAAGTTTTTCTTTTTTTTAAAAAGTGAACTACTCCTTCAAGGGTTTATTTATTGCTTTTTGTATCACTTGGGTAATTTGTGAAACTCAAAAGCGAGAGTGAGAGCAACTTGTCCTGTTGCATTAGGCATAGTTCAGTATTAGCACACACACTTGCACAGCTAGAGAAATATTTCAGGAGCAGCGATGAGTCATTTGTCTCATTTATTCTCACATTTTGTCATGATTTTTTCTCATCCGGTGTGAGCAGGCGAGGTGGGCTTTCAGAAATATGTCATTATTTAGTGGGGCAGTGAGTTTGAATGGCACATTGATTGCATGCAAACGAACAAGGAACATCAGCTCCAGGTATTTGTTTGTCACTTTCCAGGTCAGCTGAGCGAGCGGCTCGCAACTAATGATGGGTTCGGAAATTCTCTGAATGGGAAATGTCATGTTAATAACAATCACTTCACATCATTGCCTTTCATTTTGCACAATGCAATATGCCTGTTTGAAGGACGGATGTCTGCCATCGGGTCTTTAAGATCGGGTTGTCATAAAACCTAATGTCAAATTTAATTCGCTATTAACCTTGATTGAAAACAGTCGTGTTTTTTAGACTCTGAATGAATTGTAGAACAGGCTATAAACACAAATGGCGTTCTGATGATTTTAACAGAGGAAGTTGTCCCTCTAGTGGTAGAAATGAGCATGGACCGCATCAGCTCACTTGTGCTGAGGAACATGTACAAAAATCTGTGTTTGAAAGAGTATACACGCTGAAAGTAAAATCGTGTGTACTAACAGTTTTCACACATAAATTGCAAGTAATGTTGATGGTTGTTGTGTTAGATGCAGTCAATTTAATAGATATCTGCTATCAGTAGCCTGTCTGTTTTATCAACTAACCAATTATGTTATGATAGATCCTTTAGCACTAACCAGATCATTGGTTTGAGAGTTTAACAATCGTATTAGTTCTTTACATCCTTCAGCAAGCATTTTTGATGGCAACCTTCCCAACATTCAGATACTGTTTTTACGTTCATACACAGAAACGCTGGCTTTATTCTTGTGTGTAATTAGACATCTGAGCTGTTAGCAACATAGAAGGCGCCTCCTAGTGGTCTAACCCTAACACTACCCCAGAACTGAACCTACCCATAACCGAAGCGTGTTATATTGACGCTAAAGGGTGCCATGTGCGTTGGATGTATATGCATTAGCAAAAGAATCAGTATATGAGGCCTTGGAATGAGAATGTGTTGTAAGAGGGTTCATTTGGGTTCTATATGAAGCATAGGGTTCTTTACTCAACTCCAAAGAACATTTTATGCTAAAAAAAAGGTTATATAATGACAAGAAAGAATCCTTTTGACACAAAGGTTCTTTATAGGCTATTATTCATTCATATTGCAACATTTTGTGGTTGTAATTAAATTATTGTTCATTAAACTGTAACTTAATATCACATTTTAATCAGATGGCACTCTTTATTGATTAACTACATCAAATCATATAAATATATACATTTTATAACCCCATATCTTGAATTTTGTGATCATACACATACATTCATACAATGTACAACATATTTTCTTTTGTGAAATCAACTTTATAATAATTTATTTAGTTGAGATAACTTATTATTTTGAGTTTCTGATGGTTAAATTAATCTCCTTCATTGTATTAACTCACTTTTTCCAGTTCAATCAACTTAACATTTTAAAGCAACCCAGGTTACTTACTTTTTTTAAGTTAAACCAACAATATTTTTTTACACTGTAGTAATCAAAACATTTTTTCTTTTGTCAAATCAACTTAAATTATTTATTTAGTTCAGATAACATATAATTTTGAGTTTCTGGTGGTTAAATTAATCTCCTTCATTGTATTAACTCACTTTTTCCAGTTCAATGAACTTAAAATTTTAAGGCAACCAGGTTAATCAATATGTTTTACAGTGTAAATACATTTTAAGGTCTTAATGTTTTGTCAATAATATGAAATATTTAATCCGGAAAGGACGAAACAAAAGATAATGAATGAACCCAAAAGATTCCATGTAGAACCTTTTTCCTGGTTACAAAAAACACTCAGGCTTCTGTATAGAACCTTTTCGGGGTTCCATTTAGAACCTTTTCTTCTAAGAGTGAACATGTTTGTAAGTTGCAGGACGCAGTTGGTTTGTTGATTAGAGTAGAATTGACAGGTTCCTGTTTAGTGCAAACCTGCATGTTTACTCTGTTGCAGACTGTTGTTTTTCATATGATTTCCACCGGACAGCTCATAATTAGAGCAGAAAATCCACTGTGGGCGAAATGTGCTGTGGAACTGCAAACCAGGAGCTGGATATCCTAATGAAGACTCTCGAGTCCTGAATATATAAGACTCAGGAGTCATTCCCTACCAGACACGAGTGTTTTGTTTTGTCTCTTTTGAGCAGTGACCTGCATCAGCAACTAAACTACATGCCCTCAAACACACACTGTTGGACTTGTTTGAGAGAATTATACACTCCAGAGCCTCGCACGAATGATACTTTAGATATAGTCCCATGTAGGAACAAAATAATGATATATTGTATGGGGATGCCATGGGGATTTTTAGGTAATAAGCATTGTATTAAATAATTAATTTAATGTTACAGTAAATAATAATGTTTTACAGTAATAAGAATCATGACTGAGAGTAATGAGAATTACGCAAAAACACATCTTTTGCAATGCAAAATAAATCCTAATTGTCAAACATAAGCTTTCTTTTTTCTTCTCCTTCTGCTCTTTCTTTTGTACATGACGTGGACATATTTTCATGAGATTGTATTTTATTTCCATGACTGTTAATACGATATTTCCCCCTTTTAAAAAAAAAAAAAATTTCCCCCTTTTTTTAGATAAACTGAAAATTTTTCCCCCTTTTTTTTAAAAAAAATTTCCCCCTTTTTTTAGATACACTGAAAATTGTTTTTTTTTTTTTTTTGGTGAAGTACTGAAAAAAAAGGTAATTTACATGAAAAAGTTAGTTCAGGCAAGAATAAAAAAAAAACGAAGTAAATTCCATATCAGTACTTAATTCAAGCGAGTAGAAATGAAAGTTCAAAAAAATTAAGTAAAAATGACTCAACTTTTCTGATACTGGGGTTCCCATCATGCACTGGACCTTGAATAATTAATGAGGCTCATTTTTCATTGGTTTCCAGCTGTATTTACACTGTTTTATCATTGATTTTTGTTGTCAGTATTAGTAACTTGCCATTTTGTGACATTTCGAGTAAATTTTTTGCTCAAAATGACAAATTCAAACACAAAAACGATCCATCAAATGTGTGTTGAGGTCTTTGCATTCACTGACATGATGTAATATAAATGACTTCGATGATCTAAGTAAAGCACATACTATAAATGACTAATAAAATTCAATATTATTGTTTTAGTGAAATGTAATGCAAAAGCTTCGACTAAATCGATATCAATCAACCTTTTACTAGCCAAGATAAAATGACTTATTTTCTGTAAAGTTGACTTAATTCCATATTCCAAGTAAATTTAACTTAAAGATTTCTAATTAAAGCTACTGATCAATATGTTTAGGTTTTTACTTGGCAAATCTTTGTAAATTTACTAGCATTTTCTGAGTGAAAAAAAAAAAAGTTGCCTATAGCTTTTTTCAAGTAAATCCTACTCCATTTTTTTCCCATGTCCATATACAAAAATAATTATTTCAAGCACAATCAATTGGTGAGAATTTAAAATGTTTTAAGTCATAGATTGCATTTTAGACTGACAAAAAATATTCATAAAATGATTTGTTTATATAATAACTGTAGGAGTGGAATCCGTATAAAGTCTATATCTGAGAACTGTATTCTCTCCGTTGGGAGTGAGCAAACCACGGAAAGATGAGCGAGTCTTCCAGTAAGAGCGTCAGAAAGTGTTTTATCACCTGTGAGTTTATGATGAGATGTACCTAGAGACCACGCTGTGAGTCTTCAGTTTAGTAAACAGAAGATGAAAGACACTCTAGTGTGTGATTGTTATGTTGTAAAGCCCATTTTTCAGACCGGAGAATTCAAGGAAATCACTACATTATATTTCCAGTTCAGCTTAATTGGTGGCTTTCATATTAATTTCTTTTAACCCTGAATCACTGAAGTTACAGTATTTAGTGCATTTGGCTCCAGATGAATACGCCGTATGATAAATAAATAGATGCAATTTAAGTGATTTGCGGGCCTTTGAGTTTATTGTGGTTAATGGAAGATGCTACAAATCTTGCTAGTTGTGTTGCCATATGGCACTTCTCATTAATTAAAAGTTATAGCAACTACAGATTTCCACAGAATTTGATCACCTTTGCACTTGGACAATATTGTGAATGTTGTTGCTAATTTTATCAGTATTTGCGGATTGGAATGGGGTACTTTCCATAAAATCATCTCTCAATGCAAATCAAACCAGCTGTTAGGCTAACTAAAAACTAAAACCATGCCAATCTCTAGGTCAACTTTAGCATGGGTGTATTCACGTATGCATGTTTTAGTATGTTTTCAGCTATCTTAAAGGTGCATTGCGCAACATTTCATGTTAAAAAGCCGTTTTTCTAATCCATACATGCTTAAACGATTGCCTGAATGAGCCGTTCTCTGATCACTGCGATCGCCTCTATAATCCTGTACAGTAAAATAAATAAGAGGGATTCGGGACGGATTTGAGACGTTCACGCTCGCCTAGCGATGTCTGGCAGGTTTGTGTATTCGCCGCCATTCTCCGTATCAGCGAAGACAACTCGAGCGACACAACTTTAGTCAACTTTCCACAAAAGTAGAAGATAGATTCAAAGAGACCGGCTTGTAGTTCATTCCAAACCCCGACGCGAACTCACGTAAGACAAAGAAAATAAAACTTTTGTCTAACGTCAGGCGTCTGAATAAGACGAGAGTCGACATCGGGAAGCTTTCAACAAACAGAGAGATCTCCGGTCGGCTCTAGGGCTCAAACGGGTCCTATACAAACTTATATTGTTCATGAACGTGTTTCCATAATAATACAATCATAAGTGGATACAGTAAACACATAAAACAGTTCAACATGGAGATCGATGGAAACAAAAACCGAAGTTTTCCCCTCACACACACACATAAGTGTGTAATTTACTCAAATGCGTTTCCTTTCATATATTTAAAATGACTTGCAGATTTATAACTTTATTACCTCTGAAGACATTATGACTGTAACAAAAGATGTGTGTGTGGTCCATGAGCGTGCACACCTCTAGTTGCAGTTTCTCTTGTCGCCAGAGGGGGCGTAGTTCTGCAAAAACTCAGAGACTTGCACCTTTAATAATAAAACAGCCGATTTAATTGCGTAGACGTTTGGAGGTAAGTCTATCGCCCCTTGAGTTTATCACCTCCACAGAAACACAAGAACACCAGTTAGACTTAATAAAGTCGGCACATTTGACACTTTGCCTCCTCAGTGAAACTTGTGGCAGAATTAGAAACATTTGGCTCCGGTTAGTGTGGATAAAATAATTAATAACAAGGCTTGCTCTGGTGACAAGGACAGAGTGTTATTTAGGAGAAAAATCCATACTCTCCGACTTTTATTTGTGAACATCAGTTAGGCCGACGGGCTCTCGGTGGGTCAGACTCAGGGTGATTTCATTTGGTAATCAATAGATTTGTGTGAGAGTGAGTAAGTAATCTTTATATTGTGGCCGCCCTTGAGTTTCCGCTCCACTCGTCCAGTAAAGCGTGTCCTGATTGACTCCATCTGACTCTTGTGGTTCAGACTCTATTCTAATGAAAAGCACTTTAAAAGGCAGAACAAATAGAAAGACAGGCAAGACTAAAAATAATTTATAGTTGCAGGTCAGCTTAACAGTGGTGTGACATCTACTGGTCAGTTAAATATATAATTCAGTCATGACAACTGTCGGGATAACAGTAAAACATTGTATTAATGTGAATGTAATCTACATAGGTTTGATCTTGGCTGACTAGATCTGCTAGAAAGAGCAAGTATGACTTGCTTCTGCAAATTGACCATATATATATATACGGTTCATTCCTGGTTTCCGATAAACCAGCTTGAGCATTTCCAGTGAACTGTTAGCTGTACATAGTCACAAAACCATCAGTGGTTGAAGTTTTAATGTTGAATTTGTATTTTAATGCAGTTATCACACTTACCTAATTTGCCAATAAACCAGTTTTACTCATTTCAATAAAAACGTGAAGCTAATGGGAACGATGGATTAAGAAACACAGCGTCTATAATAAGACGCACTTTAAATGTTATTTTTAATGTGATGACCAAAAACATTATTTGTTCATCCTTCTGAGATTGCCCCCATTTCATAAACTAAAGTGCACAATAAATCTTCAATTTAGCTTTTTTTCACAATGATGGTTACATTTATTTTTGCTGAAGAGGAAACATTGAGAGATGTGTTTTTATGTATTTTCTTTTACGTTCTGTCTGTGTGACTTCGCCTCTTTCTGTGGAGTTTGTTGTTGGTTTTGTTTTCTGTGAGTAACTAATTAAAATTTGTCCTCAAGATAGTGACTCGTGGCCTCAAGATACTAACTCTATCTTGAGGCCATGAGTTAGTATCTTGAGGCCACGAGTTAGTATCTTGAGGCCACGAGTTAGTATCTTGAGGCCACGAGTTAGTATCTTGAGGCCACGAGTTACTATCTTGAGGCCACGAGATAGTAGCTTGAGGCCACGAGATAGTAGCTTGAGGCCACGAGTTACTATCTTGAGGCCACGAGTTACTATCTTGAGGCCACGAGTTACTATCTTGAGGCCACGAGTTACTATCTTGAGGTCACGAGATACTATCTTGAGGCCACGAGTTACTATCTTGAGGCCACGAGTTACTATCTTGAGGCCACGAGTTACTATCTTGAGGCCACGAGTTACTATCTTGAGGCCACGAGTTAGTATCTTGAGGTCACGAGATACTATCTTGAGGCCACGAGTTAGTATCTTGAGGTCACGAGATACTATCTTGAGGCCACGAGTTAGTATCTTGAGGCCACGAGTTAGTATCTTGAGGTCACGAGATACTATCTTGAGGCCACGAGTTACTATCTTGAGGCCACGAGTTACTATCTTGAGGCCACGAGATAGTAGCTTGAGGCCACGAGATAGTATCTTGAGGCCACGAGTTAGTATCTTGAGGCCACGAGTTAGTATCTTGAGGCCACGAGTTACTATCTTGAGGCCACGAGTTACTATCTTGAGGCCACGAGTTACTATCTTGAGGACAGGAGATACTATCTTGAGGCCACGAGTTACTATCTTGAGGCCACGAGTTACTATCTTGAGGCCACGAGTTACTATCTTGAGGCCACGAGTTACTATCTTGAGGACAGGAGATACTATCTTGAGGCCACGAGTTACTATCTTGAGGCCACGAGTTACTATCTTGAGGCCACGAGTTACTATCTTGAGGCCACGAGTTACTATCTTGAGGCCACGAGTTACTATCTTGAGGACAGGAGATACTATCTTGAGGCCACGAGTTACTATCTTGAGGCCACGAGTTACTATCTTGAGGCCACGAGTTACTATCTTGAGGACAGGAGATACTATCTTGAGGCCACGAGTTACTATCTTGAGGCCACGAGTTACTATCTTGAGGCCACGAGTTACTATCTTGAGGACAGGAGATACTATCTTGAGGCCACGAGTTACTATCTTGAGGCCACGAGTTACTATCTTGAGGCCACGAGTTACTATCTTGAGGACAGGAGATACTATCTTGAGGCCACGAGTTACTATCTTGAGGCCACGAGTTACTATCTTGAGGACAGGAGATACTATCTTGAGGCCACGAGTTACTATCTTGAGGCCACGAGTTACTATCTTGAGGCCACGAGTTAGTATCTTGAGGTCACGAGTTACTATCTTGAGGACAGGAGATACTATCTTGAGGCCACGAGTTACTATCTTGAGGCCACGAGTTACTATCTTGAGGACAGGAGATACTATCTTGAGGCCACGAGTTACTATCTTGAGGCCACGAGTTACTATCTTGAGGTCACGAGTTACTATCTTGAGGACAGGAGATACTATCTTGAGGCCACGAGTTACTATCTTGAGGCCACGAGTTACTATCTTGAGGCCACGAGTTACTATCTTGAGGCCACGAGATAGTAGCTTGAGGCCACGAGATAGTATCTTGAGGCCACGAGTTAGTATCTTGAGGCCACGAGTTACTATCTTGAGGCCACGAGTTACTATCTTGAGGCCACGAGTTACTATCTTGAGGCCACGAGTTACTATCTTGAGGACAGGAGATACTATCTTGAGGCCACGAGTTACTATCTTGAGGACAGGAGATACTATCTTGAGGCCACGAGTTACTATCTTGAGGCCACGAGTTACTATCTTGAGGCCACGAGTTACTATCTTGAGGACAGGAGATACTATCTTGAGGCCACGAGTTACTATCTTGAGGCCACGAGTTACTATCTTGAGGCCACGAGTTACTATCTTGAGGCCACGAGTTAGTATCTTGAGGCCACGAGTTACTATCTTGAGGCCACGAGTTACTATCTTGAGGCCACGAGTTACTATCTTGAGGCCACGAGTTAGTATCTTGAGGCCACGAGTTACTATCTTGAGGCCACGAGTTACTATCTTGAGGCCACGAGTTACTATCTTGAGGCCACGAGTTACTATCTTGAGGCCACGAGTTAGTATCTTGAGGCCACGAGTTACTATCTTGAGGCCACGAGTTACTATCTTTAGGCCACGAGTTACTATCTTGAGGCCACGAGTTACTATCTTTAGGCCACGAGTTACTATCTTGAGGCCACGAGTTACTATCTTTAGGCCACGAGTTACTATCTTGAGGACAGGAGATACTATCTTGAGGACAGGAGATACTATCTTGAGGCCACGAGTTACTATCTTTAGGCCACGAGTTACTATCTTTAGGCCACGAGTTACTATCTTGAGGCCACGAGTTACTATCTTTAGGCCACGAGTTACTATCTTGAGGCCACGAGTTACTATCTTTAGGCCACGAGTTACTATCTTGAGGACAGGAGATACTATCTTTAGGCCACGAGTTACTATCTTTAGGCCACAAGATAATTATATATATATATTTGTTTTGCCAAAGTGAGAGGGGGCTCCGTAAAAAGTCTAAATTACCAAAAGTCTATGTCGAAAACTAAAATTCTAAGTCGAAAATGAATTTGGTATTTAGGATTGGCCAAATGCCCATGTCTAAATACCAAATGGCCAATCCTAAATACTAAATAAATTTTTCGACTTAGACTTTTAGTTTCAAATTTAGACTTTTAGTTTTAGACTTTTAGTTTTCAATCTGACTCAATAATCCCTCCATATCTTCTTGTCGACTAACAACTGTTGGAAATTACTCCAGAGTCACCGGAAAATAAGCAGTAATGTCAAAGGCTTAAAAATATGTAAATTTCACGCTTATAAGGACCCTAAAAAACAGTAAAACAACTACGATAATATGACATATGCTATGATATTTGAATGTTATACTTGCAATAACATTTTATCAGAATTTGGAGGTTGGATTGTTGAATGCCCGTCAATGGAGAGAGATGTTTTGGCAGTCAGATGGTGTAGTGTTGACCTGCGAAACCTTGACCTCCAGCATTGAGGCTGTGCTTCACTGTGTCTTTGGAGGATTCATGTACTATTGATTGCAATATAAAAAAGATGAAAGACAGACCGAAGGAACAGCAGGTTCTGCCTTTCCTTTCAAAAGCGATGGTTATGATTGAAACAAACAACTTCAAAGGTGTCTTGTATATACTACTAGGTGTCTCATATAGTCCAAGAGCTCTGTGTGTCACTAGAGATGCTCAATTTGGACAGTCCAGAAAAATAATGAAAAACTGACTTATTTGAACTCTGGAGTTGGTCGAGGTTTTGCATTTCCACTCGACTGTCAGTAGAACAAATCAGTCAGTTGTAGACCAAATCATGCCAGGACGTTTGCTGGAATAATTTACCAGGAGACTCTTCTAACCATCAAAGAGGATCATGGATCACTTCATCTATAGGTTCACTGACACTGAGTTTCGAAAAGCTGAGCTTCTTTTAACTTCAGTGTCTTGAAAGTGTGGAACACATGGCATGCGTTCACATGGAGCAATGCTTAAAAACATGACCATCCTAATTCCTCATAGGAATAATAGTGCCTGCCTCGCTCTCTCCTCATCACGCCACCTGCTGGCCATCAGTGAGCGCAAAAAAAACACATGATTTCAATTAGGTCTCGATGTGTCGCTTTTGCATTCAAATATGTGAGGTGTGTGGCCAATCCTAAATACCAAATGACCAATTCTAAATACCAAATATATATGTGTATATATATATATATATATATATATATATATATATATATATAGTGAAGTGTAATAGTGTATAATAATAGTAATAGTGTATACACTTCACTATTTACACACACACACACACACACATATACAGTATATATATATAGTGACTTCACTTCTGGTGATTTTTTGCATTTTACAACTACAGCTACTGTATGAACCATTTCTGCCTTTATAATGATTTATGCATTCAGGACATATGTTTTGCATACTGATATTAATGCAAGTGTTGTTTGCTATTGATGTTTCGTGTAGAAATCTCAATTAAGTAGATGAAGTGTTTGGAGAGGGAATTCATTTGGTGGCTAATTACCCTTCATTGTCAAGAAGATGAAAAGCCCATAACAATTACTGCGTGCTTTTCAAAATGTCTCTCAGTATCACGAGGGTGATCGAATATAACTATAATGAGACACACAGGTGGATAACAATAAGCTGGCATTTACTCAGCTGCCATTTCAATTTGAATCAAAGATGATCAGCTGTTCACACACACACACGTATTTTCTATCCCCTGTCTCTTTAACCCTAACCATAATAACCCACGCTAAAATCTTTCTGCATTTTTACATTATAGTAAAAGTTTGTTTAGTATGTTTATTTAGCGATTTGAATTGAAGGACGTATGCATGACAGAGCAAACGCATCATTGTTGCATTACACTATTTTGAATTGTCCTCGTCTAATTTTTATATTTTTTCATGACCTCTCTTTATGTTAGCTTTAAGTGGATATGAAGTTTTTCTATTCTGGAAAATGGATTGAAATATTTAGGAATCATCTTGAACTGCATGGGCAAATTCATCAGGCCAATAAAATGCTGTCAAGGAATGAGAAACCTGCATCTAACTAAGAATGGCTATAAATTATAGGTTGTGTCTTAATAAAGGGTGTGCATAAGACTAACATGACACTTTCATAATCATGACACATTTTTTTATGCATGTTATGACAATTTTAATGCATGTTTGTGACAGCGGTACTAATTGAATTTTTTCATTAAAATGTTATAATGGCCTCATGACAGCCAATGTCAAAACCAACCACATGACAGTTTAATGTAATGTTAACCAAAAAAACTAGGTGGTTTCTTAAAAAAAAAAAACTTGATCTCCGTGTCTTTATTTCTTCAGTCGAAAAGAAATGAAGGTTTTTGATGAAAAACCATATAATGGACTTCAATGGGGTCCAAACGGTTCAAGGTCCAAAAGACAGTTTCAGTGCAGCTTCAAAGGGCTTTAAACGATTCCAGACGATGAATAAGGGTCTTATCAAGCGAAACGCTCGCTTCGTGACTCTCCTGTTCGAACTCGTTCATCAAAATGAACAAATCGTGTCATTTGGTTCATTCAACAGTTCGAACAGGAGATTCACGAACACGCATCACAGCAAGGCGACCATTTGAGCTTATAAATCTTAAACTTTGTTATTTATTTATTAAATGAGCGATTGTTTCGCTTGATAAGACCCTTATTCATTGTCTGAAATCATTTAAAGCTCTTTGAACAGTTTGCAGTTTGCACTGAAACTCTCATTTGGTCCTTGAACCGTTTGGACCCCATTGAAGTCCATTATATGGAGAAAAATCCTGGAATGTTTTCATCAAAAACCTTAATTTCTTTTTGACTGAAGAAAGAAAGACGTGGACATCTTGGATGACATGCGGGTGAGTAAATTATCAGCAAAGTTTTTTTTTTTTTTTTTTTTTAAAGGTGAACTAAGTGACTAACTAAGTGATAATTAATCTGCTATGTCATATTTATGACAATGTTGTCTTGGCAATGTCAAGTTGTCATGAAAAGACATTTTAAAGCAAATTGAGCCTAAATGACGTCATTAACATGCATAAAACCTCCATATGTCAGTCTTATGCACACCCCTTCAAGTAAAGTGTTACCAGAAAGATAATGATTCTAACTCACCAGCAACACAATCTGTCTGACGCTTTACGCCGATTTCTGCTTGTATTTCAGGGATAATAACTTCATCAAGGATTTCCCGCAGCTGGCCGACGGGTTGATGGTGATTCCTCTGCCGGTGGAGGAACAGTGTCGGGGAGTTTTGTCGGAGCCTCTGCCTAACCTGCAGCTCCTCTCAGGTGAATCTCCATCGTCAGCACAAACACATCCTATCACACTTTCCTCTGAGGGCCACTTTTAATGTCACAAGCTAGTTATATAAACAACGTGTTAGATGCAATTGTTAAGAGAAGGAGTCCGTGACTCCTTTTAATTGAATCCATACAGGCTTGGCATCTCTATGGATGGTGAAAACAAACAAGACTGTGATTGATTATGTAGGTCTGAAACAGATGGCTTCTGTATTGATGTCATTTTTACAATAGAATGGGGGAAAAGGTTAAAGTCAGGACGAGTTGCGATCGTCTTTTCTTCCGTATTGTGATGCACACTCTTAGAAGAAATGGTTCTATTTAGAACCAGAAATGGTTCCATATTCCCCGCTTCATACACTCTAAAAAATGCTGGGTTGTTTTAACCCAATTTTGGGTCAAATATGGACAAACCCGAAATGTTGGGTTAAAAATGTAATGTAAAAATGTAACCCAACGGCTGGGTTAGTCCATATTTGACCCAAAGTTGGGTTAAAACAACCCAGCATTTTTTAGAGTGTATATGGAACTCCAAAATGGTTCTATATAGAACCTTTTTTTTTTGGTAAAAGGTTCTATTGGCCAAGTATAGAACCCAGAGGAACCTTTTTTTAAGAGTGTATAGAACCTTTTAGGGGTTCCAAATACGTAGCGCTGATAGAACCTTTTAAGGTTCTATATAGAACCTTTTCTTCTAAGAGTGTATATCCGAATGAAACGGCCTTTGGAACAAGAACAAAAGCAGGGCGGGGCTTGATTTTTATCTATGGGAATTGATTGGATGGTTGTGGTTTGCGATTGGCTGATCTCGTGTGAGTGACAGGTTATAGCCCCGCCCTCGTCCTCAGAGAAGAGATGCTGCGATGAGTTACTTATATTCCTTGTAATCTTGAATCAAAACAATAACGATGTGCACAGACAAGTTATAATAAATACTGCACTGTTCCATAAAACACTACGAATTGTCAATTTTGATTTCATGGTGACTTTAAAAACAAAGTCCTTTTCTCACGTAAATTCATGATTAAAATGGAAGATGGCGGTAATCGTAGCATCATCTCAGTGGACGGATGCTCTCGGTCTCAGAAACCCAGCAGTGCAGAAAGCTTTCATTTCCCCCCCCTCATATCACTTTTGATCACAACTGTCTTTCCATTGATTTGTTTTCACTCCAGCTCTTTCTAATGTGGACTCCACATAGATGACAAGTGGCTAATTTAATAACAGCTTGTGTTTTCCAGGACCGAGAGTGGAGAGTTGTTAATACTGATTACGGCTCTCAGTTTTTTGCTGCATCTGTTCCTAATGAGATTTAAACTATTATTGCGTCTGTGAAGATAGAAGTGTGATATGGCTGATGCGATGTTTTCAGGGTGCTGCTGTCATCTCACACCATACAAATAGGATAAGCAGCACGACAAAAGTGTTTTTGTAACCTTCCCACGCATATATCTACCTAGCCTACCTTATCTATATGGTCAGGAATACTTGTTTCTAAAATTAAAATGTCTATCCCACTCAACAAATGTCATTTTTTTAACCATTTAAGCATTCATTTGTGCTGAGCACATCTAGAGTGTGTGTAGAAAAGCCATCTGTGGTGCACAGATCCTGAATTGAGTTATTTTTTGCTTCTTTTTGCACTTGAACGACAAATATAAACAAAAGTATGTCAAAATATCCTAGTAAACACAGTCTGTTATGTCTTGTTCACTTTTCAAAAAACTTTTGCTGATAATTTACTCGCCCCCATGTCATCCAAGATGTTCATGTCTTTCTTTTTTCAGTCAAAAAGAAATTAAGGTTTTTGATGAAAACATTCCAGTATTTTTCTCCATATAATGGACTTCAATGGGGTCCAAATGGTTCAACGTCCAAATGAGAGTTTCAGTGCAAACTGCAAACTGTTCAAAGGGCTTTAAACGATTCCAGACGATGAATAAGGGTCTTATCAAGAGAAACAATCGCTCATTTAATAAATAAATAACAAAGTTTATCGAATCTTTTTCCGAGTCAATTCGTTCCTTTTGTTCGTTGAATGAACCAAATGACTCGGAAAAAGATTTGTTTATTTTGATGAACGAGTTCGAACAGGAGAGTCACAAACGCGCATCACAGAACAGAGAAAGGCAACCATTTGAGCTTATAAAACTTAAACTTTGTTATTTATTTATTAAATGAGCGATCGTTTCGCTTGATAAGATCTTGATTCATCGTCTGGAATCGTTTAAAGCCCTTTGAACAGTTTGCAGTTTGCACTAAAAGTGTCTTTTGGACCTTGAACCTTTTGGTTCCCATTGAAGTCCATTATATGGAGAAAAATCCTGGAATGTTTTCATCAAAAACCTTAATTTCTTTTCGACTGAAGAAAGAAAGACATAGACATCTTGGATGACATGGGGGTGAGTAAATAATCAGCAAAAGTTTTATCAAAAGTGAACTACTCCTTTAAGTGAACGTAAACGCATGTGTAACAGTATATTGGATCCATGCATTAGGTCTTAAAGTGACAGCAGCCTAATAAATCTGATGCCGTCTAAAAAGATAATCACTCACTAATCTTGACTGAATAACTTGTGTAACTTTAATAAGGATTAATCTAGATTATTTATAGAAAGAAACAAATGCAGTGTTATTTTATATTTGATTTCAATTTCTGAACTTTTGTGCTTTTGCTAATTTGTTCTTATTGTATTACTGACGGTATACTTGTCTTTAATAACGTTTGCGATTAAAAATGAGTCGAGTTTGTTAGTTAGTTGTTCTTTAGGGTGCCGGTTTTTGTTTATGGTGTTCAGCTGCAACAGAATGTTTTGAAAGAGTAATGAATATAACAAAGAATATGTTTGATATGTAAATATTTGACTTTTTTTACAAATCAAAATGCCGATAAAAATCGGAATCGATAATCAGAATTGTTAAAAATTCAACCCATCTATTGCATGCGTTTTAAAAGTTTACTTAAGTGTATTGAGAAACAGACTTTCTTAAAGTTCACTTAAGTGCGCTTTTATTTAATCAATATATAATTCAATTCACAGTTATTTGAGTCCACATTAAAATTTAGAGTGGGTAACTGTCTTGGTTATATATTTCAGAAATGTACATATATACAAATCATAGTTAGCTAAAATGTATTAACTTAAACACTGTTACAGTATAATTTAAGGCAGAAACAATTAGCTAATTGCAGTAATAGATACGTGTTTGCTAACATGATTGTGACATATAGAGAATAATTTGAAGTACACTTCGTCAAGTGCACATACTTTTCCAATAGGGGCTCAATGAAGGCTTTTCAGTAAATCCCTCCTCGAGGAAGACCTCTCTGATTCTCATGGAAACAGTTTATGTCTGAAATGTAGCTTTTTAAGTTGCAGAAGCGGGACATTAATTAACATATGTCTGTGTTACAGGAGATGCCCAGTTCAGTGAAGCAATGGGATATCCCATGATGCAACAGTGGAGAGTGCGGAGTAACCTGTATAGAGTGAAGCTTAGTGCCATCACCTTGTCCACAGGTACCATAAACAGACAAACACACCTATGAATACTCTTCCTTAGTGTGTGTGTGTGTGTGTGTGTACAAAAAATGACATCAAAGGGTTAATTCTTACTCCAAATGCATATGACTTTTCTTAGACAGACACATGTTCATGTGTTTTGTTTTATTATACATATTTTACATGTCATAACTCATAGGGTCAGCTTTAAAGGGATAGTTCACTTTGAAATTCCCTTGAAGGCATCCAAGATGTAGGTGTCAGTCATATAATGCAGGTCTATGGTCACCACCTCAAAGAGCATGCACAGAGAAGTCCAAATTAAACATGATTTAATGACTCGTAAATGTAAGTACACATTGATGGCCTAAGACACGAAACGAGCGGTTTGTGTGAGAAAACGAACAGTATTTATATCGTTTTACCTCTCGTAACCACAGCCACGTCCAAGAACTCTGAGTTCGCGGGCGCTCTGGTCTGCGCAAGTATTTACGTAAACAATGTAAATACTGTTCGTCATCAGTGTGGAAGGTCATCAATGTGTACTTACATTTACAAGTCATTAAATCATGTTTAATTTGGACTTCTCTTGTGCATGCTCTTTGAGGTGGTGACCATAGACCTCCATAACGGTTTGACCTAAAAATATCAAAATTGAAAATACTGGCGGAAACAAAGACACCTACATCTCGGATGCCCTTGAGGTAAGATAAAACATACCAAATTAATTTTAAAGTGAACTATCCCTTTAAATGGAAGTTTTTTGCATCAAAAAAGTGTTTCTAAAAATAAAAGCAAGAAATATCAGACAATAATTAATCCGACATGTTCTCAACATGGACATTTGTTGTTTCTGTGTGTGGCGCTGCTTTGGTCAGATTTCTCCAAGGTCCTGAAATCCCTGACGGCAGACAGCACACGGGACGAGTTGCTTGCCTTTATTCAGCAGTACGGCAGTCATTACATCTCTGAGGCGCTGTACGGTTCTGAACTCACCTGCAACATCTACTTCCCCAGCAAGAAGTCCCAGCAACAGCTCTGGCTCCAGTACCAGAAAGGTAAGAGAAGGGAACGATGGGTATCCTCACACACAAATAAAGCTAAATAAATAAACCGTTTCTTTTCGTAGGGTGTGTGCGAATTTACACTCCTGGGTACACTCTAAAATTAAAAAAAAAGGTTCTTCAGGGGTTCTTTGCGGTGGTTAGCATGCTCTATGGCACGTCTTATGTTTCTACATAGCGTCATATGACAAAGATAAGTGCACTTAAAGTGGTTCCCCTTTGATTACAAGCCAATGAACCACTTTTAGTGCTATTTAGCACCATGCAGCATTCGCGAGTTCTTACTTAACCTAGAATGTAAAGTCCACACTAGGGCTTATTAACTATAATGCAGTTGCACTATTTGCATTTACCACAGAACGCAAATCATTTCATAAGTTCGCTGTTAAAGGAGTAGTTCACTTTTTAAAAAACTTTTGCTGATAATTTACTCGCCCCCATGTCATCCAAGATGTCCAAGTCTTTCTTTCTTCAGTCGAAAAGAAATTAAGGTTTTTGATGAAAACGTTCCAGAATTTTTCTCCATATAATGGACTTCAATGGGGTCCAAACGGTTCAAGGTCCAAATGAGAGTTTCAGTGCAGCTTCAACGGGCTTTAAACGACACCAAACGATGAATAAGGGTCTTATCTAGCGAAACGAGCGGTCATTTAAAAAAAAATTAAATAGTTTAAGTTTTATAAGCTCAAATGCTCGCCTTGCTCTGTTCTGTGATGCGGGTTCATGACTCTCCTGAGTCATTTGGTTCATTTAATGAACAAAATGACTCAAAGATTTGTTCGTCAAGTCACGAACGCGCATCACAGAACAGAGCAAGGCGAGCATTTGTGCTTATAAAACTTAAACTATTTTATTTATTTTTGAAATGGCCAATTTTTTCGCTAGATAAGACCCTTATTCATCGTCTGGAATTGTTTAAAGCCCTTTGAAGCTGCACTGAAACTCTCATTTGGACCTTGAACCATTTGGACCCCATTGAAGTCCATTATATGGAGAAAATCCTGGAATGTTTTCATTAAAAACCTTAATTTATTTTGAGGAAAGAATGACATGGACATCTTGGATGACATGGGGGTGAATAAATTATCAGCAAAAGTTGTTGTTGTTTTTTTTAAAGTGAACTACTCCTCTTTTAAAATATAAATGATTGTAAATGTCAGCATTATCATACGTGTCTAAACGATTTAATTCTGTCGTTATTCTGTCGTTTCATCAGTAAACAAGAGCTTACTGATGCAATTCTGTCAGCAAAACTGTTACTCCTATCCGGAGGCTTCCCTAAATATTAGGTTAGAGTTGCGTTTAATGGTGCAATTCAGAAATATTAAGGAGTGCATGAATAACTTAGTGCTTAAACTTGGCTTATGCTGTGTTGACTGTCAGATATTACACTAGTGGATTCTGGACATGTGCAAAAATAGTTCATGTTCATTCAGCATGTCTGCCTCTGAGTCAACACCCACCTCTGAGACAGCAAATACACGTTCAGACAGCCTACAGGTCGATACAGAGCCAATCAACCAGGGCTAGCCAACACTATTGGTACACAGTGCTGAAGATTGCTTGGTTAAAAATAGTACGTCCTTGCTTTACCCCGATTTGCTTATATTATAATTACTTCAATGGATAGGCTAACTCAAAAGGCATCTGACAAATAACCCATCAAATGGCTAAAAAATAAAACTCATGCATTGTTTTGCACTGTAAAAAAATATTGATGGTTTAACTTAAAGTAAGTAACCTGGTTGCCTGAAAATTTCAAGTTGATTGAACTGGAAAAAGTGAGTTAATACAATGAAGGAGATTAATTTAATCATCAGAAACTCAAAATTATATGTTATCTGAACTAAATAAATTATTTAAGTTGATTTGACAAAAGAAAAAATGTGATTACTACACTGTAAAAAAATATTGTTGGTTTAACTTAAAAAAGTAAGTAACCTGGGTTGCCTTAAAATTTCAAGTTGATTGAACTGGAAAAAGTGAGTTAATACAATGAAGATTAATTTAATCATCAGAAACTCAAAATAATAAGTTACCTCAACTAAATAAATTATTATAAAGTTAATTTGACAAATGAAAATATGTGTGGTTGTGCTTCAGTCTGCGTGCATTTTGCAGATGAATATTACCCTTCACAATTCATGCTTTACAATGAACTCGGTTAGAGATCTAAAAGTGGCAATTCATTTGTTCAATAATAAAAAAAAATTATGTCAAGTAATAAAACTGTCATCTCTGCAACGCTTTTACAACATTTCAAATCCATCAGTTCTCACAATCTCCAGAAAAGCCAAGGCGATGTTGATTCTTGTTTTATTACAAGCTCTGTCGCGGTCTCTTTTACACCAGCACTCCTCTGTTCGGCTTTAGTTTAAAACTAGTAATTTAGTGGCTCTAGGTCAACGTTTCTTGCTTGTTCTGACAACTAACCTCTGCCACTCCCACACCAGATACGGCAAAGCAAAATCCCTCTTCTCTATTTACAGATATGACGAGACACGCGAATAAACCATCCCGCCTGGTCTAAAATATAAACACTTAACATTATTACCGTTAGTGGTCGACCGATATATCACCGGCCGATATTTTGCATTTTTAAAATATTGGCATTGGCAGATAGGTTTTTCTGATTGGCCATTGTGTCGGAAGCGGGACTTTTATTTTGACGGGAGAGACACGATCGAACATTTTAAATCCTTTATTTTCAAAATATGCTGTGCTATCCAGTTTCCCACTGTGTCATATTCATGTCGTTTTCACTGTGTGCTGTTCAAACCGCAATTTTTGCAAGTTTCTGCAATTTCATCGCGTAAATCTCCTGCATATTTTTTTTTTTTTTTAAAGAAAACAGGCCGCATAATCAAGGATTTTTGCCTGTGTTTTTCTAAAAATTGTGTTTTTCCGGAAGGACTGTGCAGTCAACTGTGCGAGACATTATTTCCAGATATCTATCCATCAATTTTTTGCTATGTCTTTGCTCTTCTCAGCCACTAGGGGCCAAATCCTCCATACTGTAGCTTTAATTGTTTCCGGATGCATCTTTTGTCTGTGATTCGTTGTGCAGTGAGTCTTTGGGTGTAAAACTAGTGTATGAACTAGTCCAGGGGTTTTCAAGAAGGGACAAAATTGCACGTCTGCTTACCCAAACCTACTGTTTTGAAGATACACATACAAGCTTCCACCGTTTGTGAGCAGTTTTTTTCTCTTCATTGCATGCATCTGATGCTTTAATGTCAGATGTACAGATGGATAAATAACTTGTTTATTAACCTATTTTCCCAAAACTGTATTCCACAGAATCATTTAAAATGCATTCATTTGCTTTTAAACATGATTAAAAGTGTCCAACAGTTGACCTGGTAATGGCTTATTTTTCAGTAAAATGAAGGCATGATCTTTAATACAATAGAAAAAAATAGATAATCTCACATCATGTTTCTTTTATTGCACACAACTGGTCATGAACATTACAAACACAAATTCGGGACTCATTTCACTGACACCAACATGATTATGTTTGGATGAACTATGAAAGCAATACGGTCATTCAGAATCTCCTGCCATAAACTCTGAGAAATGCGCAACAGTTTGAGAAAATACTCATTTTTTAGGCCTTACTATGACTGATATTCCCTTAATCATGATGGGTGATGTTAAATACCCAGGCGATTTACATATGAATATACTTGATTTGTTGCACATTATGCTTTGACAACCAACAAAAAACTATTATACATTTACAGAATGACAAAAAGATTTGTGCGTTTACTAGAAGTAAAAATAAGTAGCAAAATCTCTGGGACCCATTCTTCATATATTGCTTTATACATCTAAGATAATGATGCTTAACACATCTTTTAATTGTGATAATTGATATTTAGCTCTTTTTTTACTGTGCAAATTTGATCTTGTTGCGTACTCCAGTTTACTGTAAAAGCTCCATGTATTACTGCTTGATACTGATTAGAAATAAATCAATTAGTCAATGACTAAGGAAACGGCAAAGAAATACTATTGAAAATGATTACTAATTGACATTTTATTACATAAATGACATATTATATTAAGTGAGAGCCATTAAAAGGATAGACAAGATGATATTTTATAAGGCCATAAAATAACTTCTGGATTTTATAAGAGCAATTAAAGCAGCCAAAACATACAAAGGTGCATACAAGGCGTCTTTACTCTTGCGTTTCAACAGAATTTGTGATTTAGTATTGTTTTAGGATTAAAGCTAGATGAATTTAACCGTTCAATTGTACCTGAATCACAGTTGCATGAATGCAAAAATAAAAGTGGTCTTTAAAAACCAGTATGGCAGGCAATTCAATGAAAACTAGAGCCAGACCGATATATCGGTATGCCGATATTATCGGCCGATATTGGGCATTTTCCAAACTATCGGTATCGGCAGTTATAATGGCCGATAAATTAATATTTCAAAAATAAGATAAAAACGGACGAAACACGCTTGAACCATGTCATGAGTGTTGGAGTTGTATAGTTTGTCCACCAGAGGGCACTCTACACCGTTCCTGTTGGAAAGCTAAACACTCATAGACTAGCTAACCATAAAGCTAATGCCAATATCATCAGTATAAGAAACAAGTTTCTTTTTAAAATGCATTGTCATATTACATATTATTTTAGTTAAAACTCATAAATAACTACATATAACTAATGTTAGGGAAATCTGTTAATGTTTTGTTGCGCGTTTCTGAAATAAAAAAATAAAATAAAAAAATATCGGCCGATATATCGGATTTTAAAATCAAAAAATATTTGTATCGGCCTTCAAAATCCTTTATCGGTCGGGCTCTAATGAAAACCATGTTTCACTTTTCTAATGACACGACAGATCGTGCATTTTATGTTTGGATCACCTGTGCATTTATTATAAGGCCAATGCAGGCTTTCTGCGTTTGTTGGTAATGCACGTTTATTATAACTTAAGCGTTACAGTTAATAAGGCCAGAAACACACTACGCAAATGCATGGCCAACACACTGTGGTCCGGTTCAATATACTTGCGGTTTGGCAATAAGAAACTTCAAAAAGGTGATATTAGTTACCTTTAAATGTTTATGCCATAACTGTTTATGACATTAGTTGACCTACAGTAAAGACAAAATGGACATAAAACAAGACGTTTGCATTCATGTCTAATGCAATGTACTTGAAATGTGATAATGGGTTTAAGACAACAAGCTCAGTGCTGTCTAAAGCTTTCAAGAAGGACAGTTTCAAGATCCACCCTTTTAGATACAAGGACACTTTAATGCAAATTATCATTTCAAATATGTTGTAAATTGCTGAATAATTTCCCTTCTTCAGTTACTCATGATAGGCTTGTAAATATCTCCTGAATTTGACAGGCCTTTGGTTCCTGCAACATACAAACTGGGTTACACTAAAGACCAGTTCACAATAAACAAATAACTATAATATATAACCTTTGTAGTAATAATAACTTGACATTTTTTTTCAAGCGTACTGTTCTTTAGTTTAACTGTATTTTAATACGTAGAAAATTCATACCGTCACAGAAATCAGAAAGTCCTTCAGTTATAAGGGGGCACTTTAATTGAGAGGGCATTATGGGAACTCATTACAACGATTAGACACGAACATGACACTCACAGCAGCGTTTTGAGTCACGTTTTCCAAATCAAATGAAGTCAAATCACCTTCCCATTAGTAATATTCTGGGTACAGTTACAGTACAAGTTAAGATCAATCATTGCACTTGTGGCACAATGTTAATTCCCTCAAAAAAATGGTATACTATATATATGTGAATAAAAAAAAATGTAAATCAACAATTAAAAAAAAATGCACACTGTAAAAATCTAATAAAAAAAATTCTGGCAACAGATTACAAGCAATATTATTAATTCAATTTAACAATAGAATTGAGTAATAATTAATCAAATTAATTCCTTAAAAGTTAACCATTTAAAATGAGTCAAACGTACAAAAAACAACGTACATTTAAGTCACCATTATGGTGATCAGTGTTTGTTTTAAAATTTTCTCCTTCGAAGAGCTTGTTAACATCAGGCGTCTTCAATGTTGGCAATATAAAATAAAGAGCTCTTAATTAATCTTTGACGTCTGTCTGTTAGTGAGATATTTTTGTTACATTTTTTTGTGTAAACTTTACTCATTTTAACTTTTAAGAAATAATATGATTAATTATTACTCAATTCTAATTTGTTATATTTAATTAATAATATTGTTTGTAATCTGTTGCCACAATTTTATTGATTACATGAAGCATATTCATTTTTACGAGTGCAGAGAACAACAAATTATTAACAAATTAAATAGTGTTATTATATTAAATAGTGTAATTAAATCCATAAATTGGTGTTCAGTGAGTGGACTTATAAATCCTTAAGTTTCACACTTCTGCTTTTAAATCCTCCAAACATGACTCCATTTGCATAGCAATTGAAACCACAACTTTTAATTTTTAAAGAATTATTATCAACATTATGCCAGAAATGCTGTTGATTGAGTCTAACTTCTAATGAACCTGGAATATTCCTACTGTATAATATCACTTGTCATTAACTCACCATCTTAATGCCTGTACAGCAGCACACACACACACACAAAAACAAACATATGAGAACTAAAATGCACGCAAAAATAACAACATTTTCAGTTATTGCCATCAGTTGTGCTATATTTCAAAATCCATTTGCCCAAAACATCCATAATAATACCCATAAGCCATAATCCAATTGCTCCATGGCAGTGGTGAATGGTTGCGGCGGATTGATCCCAGCCGCTGCAAGTCACAGGTCAGAAAGCAAACGCATTTGTACTTAAGCCATTGAATTAAAGTGACTAGTCTTATAAAGTGTCCACAGCAGTCTTAACACGTAGAGGAACGTCTCCTTTGCAAGTACGTGTAAACCTTCACACAGTGGTCCCAGCAATCCAAGACGAGGAGTTGTCCCTTCTGGGTAACAGCTACGCCTACAGGGCACGTAAGGCCCTCCTGAATGAGAACGTTATAACCACCTTCTTTAGGGAACTGCAGTATCTCCTTACGCCCACTATCCGTCACGATCAAGTCCCCGTTAGAGTCCACACACATCCCGGTGATGCAACGGAAGTCCTCGTTCTCTGAGAAGAAGTGGCTGAGTTGCTTTCCCAGCTGCCCATCCATTCCCACCGAGCCGATGGAAAAGCCCCCTTCGAGGTGGTGTTCGTTGTGTCTATTCTCAATGTTTAGACCCAAGCCCTGCGTGAAGTAGACCGTACCTGAGGAGTCGCAAGTTACAAATTTGGGTCTGACGGCCGAGCATAATCGGTTGTAGTTCACTACCCCTACGTTGCGATCCACAGCCAGGCACCACAGCTTCCCGCCCTCGACATCGGACACGACAAACTGCCCTGAAGGCATAGCCGCGATTCCCCATGGCTTGATGAGTTGGTTCTTGTGGCAGGCGACGCAGTGGCCATCGGTGGTGTAAACCTTCACCGAGTTGTCATAGTTGTCAGTGACACCGATGAGTCCCTGAGCATTGATTGCAATCGAGAGAGGGATGAGGTTGGGAAGGTCAGCACCGAGGAAGCTCAAGACGAAGTTGTCGATGCTGCTCGGGTTGCGCCGTATCTCCCTCTGGAAGCCCTTGCGATTGAAGATCTGGATGCGGTAATTCCCTCGGTCGGCCACGAGAACTTCACCCTGCGGCGTAACACAAATGCTTACCGGCAAGTTGAACATGCCCGGCAGATTGCCCTTACATCCCATCTTTTTCACGAACTGACAAAGCTGCCCACCAGAAGCCCCTGGAGAAGGTCCTCCTCCGTCTACAGACTTGGACTTGAAGCTACCGGGAGAAGAAGCGCAAACAGCGTCTTCAACTGTTGTTACCATGTCAATATCACGATACATGTCCAAAGGGCCGGAAGCGGCGAAATCGACTCCATCTTCCTCCTCGGCATTGACCGTGCAGGGTTTTGTGGTCAGTTGCCCCACCTCTAAGGGTTTCGCAAACTCCATTTTAACCAGTTCAGGCTCTTGTAGTTTCAGGATGACCGCAGGATTGGTTTTTATGTCCAACTCCTCTTCTTCATTGTTACTCCCTTCCTCCAGTAGAGCAATATCAGTCTGCTTGATCCTCATGGTTAGGTAGTCGCACCTTGACACCACTTGCACCTCAGCGATATTGAGCAAGTATGTCTGCTCTTCCAGAATCTGGGCATTCAGCTTCTCTATTTCGGCTAAGGACGTGGCAAAGGCACGACGGGAGCGGCCAAGTTCCTCTTGGATCCGCAACTCGGCCTTGGCGTACTCTTGCTGTACAGCCTTGTACTTCAGTCGGAGCGATTTTGTCACGTTGTCGATAGCTGCCTTCTTCTTCTGAATATTGCCCATTGCCTCCCGCAAGTTGGAAAGCTTCCCGGTGATGTCTTTCCGGCACTGTTCGGCAGCCACGCGAATGACCTGTACGACATGGCCCTGACGCTGATGCCCCTCGCTTTTACAAATATCGCACAGCGCAACGCTGCAGTCACGGCAGTACTGACGGGGAAGGCGGTTTTTACAAGACTTGCACATGAGGCCCATGGTGGAGACACAAGAACTTGCGCAGTCAATGATCTTCAACACGGTGAGATTGTCAGCCAGCTGGGAAATACTACTCATTCGAGACACCTTGCTGCAAAATGGGCAGCGCACACCGTTTATCGTGCTGGCGAGGAGTTTCTCAAGGCACTGGCGACACACAGAGTGACCGCACTGCAGGAGCTTGGGTCGAAGCTGATCCTGGTTGTAGGTTTCCAGGCAAATGGGGCATTCCAGCACCTCCCGGACCAAATCTGGATCTAGGGATGTTGGTGTGGCCATGATGCCTTCTAGTGCCTACAGGTTGTCTACAGGGGAGGAAAAAAGTCATGTCTATGTGTTTGATGTGCATTATAATAAAAAGTTGCAAGAAGGAGAATTGCAATTTTACTTAAGTTATCGGTCAAAATTGTCAGATGGGCTACAGTAGTGCGACAACTAATCCTTAGTTGCAAAAAGGAGAATTATAATTTTACTTAAACCTACATTGTGTAACTCTTTTAGTTTATTCTTAGCTAAAAACACTTAGTTCTTTCAAAAAATATGTGTGCTCATTAATGTATATTTACTTTGTTCAAGCAATGAGTGTATAATATGCCATTGAAAATACATACGGGTAAGGGGTTCTAATGTCGGTCGCCATGTTGCCCCTCAATCTTGAATGTACTTTAGCCAAAGAGGGACATACCCGTTAATTCAAGCGTCGCCTTTCGCGTTTACGTTTGAGTTAACACTCATGGACGAGGTCGAACCGGAAGCCATGTTAATCTTGGACTACATTGGCCACCGTAGGAGTTAAAACGAAATCGGAATTGAGAGGAACAGATGGTAATACACCTTTTCACCACTAGATGGGGGTGAAAATCACACAGTGTAGCTTTAAGTTATCGGTCGAAATTGTCAGATGGCCTACAGTAGCGCGACTACTAATCCTTATAAGGCTGTGATTACATTTGTAGTCTGCATGGAATTTCTTTAAAGAGAATGTGCAACAACACTGTATTTTAACACACTCAGAACATGGCTGGGACTGATAATAAGGTGTTTTCAGCTTTTTTTTGTAGACAGAAGATAACTCTTTGACGTCATTGACAGACATTTTCGTCTTTCCGTGTTCTCACTGTTATACGTTAGGTGGCGCTATTACGACTCTTATGAAAGAGTACTGAAACTCCTGGTCAAAAGACTTGTGAAGGAGAAGCAGAAACAAGCGATATCATATGTACGCAGATGCATATATAAAATAACGCGATCAAAAAACAGAGTATACATCGAATCTGCCTAATATTACATATTTTTTATGAAACTTACCAACATTCTAGTATTGAAAACAAAGGAATAATTGAAGCTCAAGCCAAGACAAGAAGTCAAATTTGTTTTTTGTTTTTGTTTTTTTTACTTAAATATTTCATATTTAAATATTCATAGAACAAAATATGGGGGGGGGGGGGGGGGCATTAAACTTTTGTAAAAATGATCAAAATTGCTGGCGGTGATAACTTTTTATAGAAATGCCAGTAGGGAAACCGTTAAAAGCATGTCACTTGATGTAGATTTAAATAGAGATGCCAAGAGAAAGTGAGGAAAGTAAGACATACTACATTTGTAATGTAAAATATAAGTATAGTAATAATAATGAAATAAAATGAGCCTTATACATTTCTTTTTTTTTTTTTTTTTTTTAAGTGCATTACCATATGTACGCTTGTTTCTGCCAAAGAATAAAAAAAGGGTAATTGTGCTGGTTAATTTTCACAATTCTGACTTTATAACTTGCATATCTGACTTTATAACTCGCAGTTGTGACTTTATATCTCGCAAATCTGACTTTGTCACGCACTTTTTACTTTATAACACACAATTGCAACTTTATATCACGCAATTCTGACTTTATATCACACAATTTTTACTTTATAACATGCAATTGCAACTATATATCCCAAAATTATATCTTTAAATCTTGCAATTCTGACTTTATATCTCGCAAATCTGACTTTATATCACACAATTTTTACTTTATAACATGCAATTGCAACTTTACATCACACAATTTTTACTTTATAACATGCAATTGCAACTTTATCTCAAGCAATTTTTACTTTATAACATGCAATTGCAACTTTATATCCCAAAATCATATCTTTCAATCTCGTAATTATGACTTTATATCTCGCAAATCTGACTTTATAACTCGCAGTTGCGACTTTATATCTCGCAAATGTGACTTTATATCATCCAATTTTTACTTTATAACATGCAACTGCAACTTTATATCCCAAAATTCTATCTTTAAATCTCGCAATTCCGCCTTTCTGTCTTGTACTTTATACATGTGAACCTGAAGTTGTCAGTAACACGCTTCCACAATTATCCATTAATAATGACGTTAGTAGAGTCCAGAGCAATTGATGGGATGGGAAGGAAACCATGAGAAAATGTCACGTCATTACAAAATCAGTCTGATGATGACATGCATTGATGTTATTTCTGTATTTACTGGCTGTCCTACCACACCTACTGATGCATTTGCACCTCATCAGGATCATATGATAATGATCCACTAAAAATATAATAATACAATCCATTTTCAAATGCTAGGGCATATAATATGTACTTATTATTAAAATGTACTTTTTTAAACAACTCAGCAGTAACAGACTGTCTTGTTTATTTTGGTAGCCAGGTGGCTAGCAGCTGTACAATGTTTCTGGACCACGCACTGTCACTTCTTGTACTAGTGCAATGCATGCATCATTTATAATCACACTTATGCTGTTTATGTGTATTTATATGTCTAATAATTGGGACTGACAGGCCCAAAGCTTCAAAACACTGCGATCTGAGTATCGTCATTCCTGTCTTCTGCGTGCATGCACACCAAAATGAAAGCGCAGTCAAAAAACATGCGAAAAACATTCATGCATGTTTAATTGTTGATTGTTACATGATCTCCTACCTTTAGTTCAACAGTAGCTTTTTGCTTGATGTGACGACGCGCGCGTCTCTCATGTCAGCGGGTGCGCGCGACACTGCGGAGGTGACGTCATAACGGAGGTTGATTCTTTGTGTAAGTCCCGCCCCCAGTGAGATTTCGTTGGCTGCCGCGGAAGCGTGATGTGCGCTGGAGCCAATCAGATGAGAGGCTGCTGTTGTCATGCCTGATGCGCAAAGTTTATTTCAGTGGCACATGAAAAGTATAAACTGAACGGATGCTGGAAACACATTGGGTGGATGCGAAATAAATAAATAAATTAATTAAAGAGATAGGAAGAATAATAAGAAGAAAACCAGCTAATAATAATTGTATTATTGGGAATACTACACTAATTACATTCAAATAAATTAAAAGGGCTGCTATAAAGTAAAACTGAAATGAGTATATAATATTAAACGAACATATCATTGTATTATATTATATTTCATTACAAGAATTGATATGAGAGTGACAGATGCTATTGTTACACAGACTTAGACTTAGCATAAAATACTAATATGTATTCAGATGTGTTATAAAATAGTGGAATTATGTTTAGTAACAATTTTTGATAGATGAATGAGAAAAAGGAAAAGAACTTCGTGTATTATTATTATTATAATTATTATTATTTCCCCCACTGTTTTACCATAAAAAGTAACTGCAGTGTAATAACCGCTAGATGGCAGCAAATCTCTGTCTGAAAGTATCATTCTGTCAAACGTGCATACAACTACATCGTATTACCTCAATAGCAAAGAGTAATTAATAGTGGTAATTATGATTTATATTAAATTATTAGTATTTGAATGGTAGACGATTATATGCAGCATATTGCAAAAATGGACTAAAACATTGAGAAGAAACCTCAATGATTAAAAAATGACTTTACAAAAATTGTCTGAAGTTAAATGCTGTTGAGTAGACACTCTTCTAAATATCTTATTTTGTGTTCAGCAGAAGAAAGAAACTCACACAGGTTTGGAACAACATGAGGGTAAGAGATGAGAGATTTCATAATTGTTTTGGTGAACTATCCCTTTAAGTGGTGGTTTAGCTAAGCATCTGCGGCTAATTCCATAAAGACCAAACAATAATACGTAAATGAATAATTAAATGCATAGGCTTTGTAGTTTGATAAGTTAAGTAGTTTAGATTTTATAATAAAGCCAACAAAATGCCAGTCAACATTTGATTACATCGTTCACAATGCATGATGGGATATGTAGTTCATTCTGTCAGTGAGGAATGCAGTGTTGTCTTGCCTCAGACAGCTTTCTGTTCTGCTACAGCTCTTCATCCTCTCCCTCCTCCTTCTCCTCCTCCTCTTCATACCCATCTTCCTCCTCTTATTCCTCCTCCTCTCCCTTCTCCTCCTCATACTCATGAACTCATATTCCTCCGCCATTGCTCCTTCTTTTCCTCCACTTCTCCTTCTCCCCTCTTCCTTTTCCGCCTCTTCATACTCGTCCTCCACGTATTCCTCATCCTCCTCCTCATCCTCCACCTCCTATTCCTCCTTCACCTCCACTTCTACTTTTCATCCTCCTCCTCCACTTCATCCTACTCCATCTCCTAGTCCTCCTTCTTCACCTCCTCTTCCTCCTCCCCCTTCATCAACCTCATCCTCTTCCTCCTACTCCTACTCCACCTCCTATTCCTTCACTTCTTCTCCCCTCTTCCCCTCCTCCTCCTATTCCTCCACTTCTTTTCCTCTCTTCCTCCTTCTCTTCCCCTCCTCCTCTTCCCCCTCCTCCTCTTCCCCCTCCTCTTCCTCTTCGTCTTCCTCCTCCTTTCCCTCCTCATTCATCCTCCTCTTCCTCCTCCTCTTTATCCTCTTCTTCCCCTCCTCATCTTCATCTTCCTCCTCCTCTTCCCCTCCTCCTTTTCCTCCTCATCTTCCTCCTCCTCTTCCTCCTCTTCATCCTCCTCCTCTTCGTCTTCCTCCTCTTCCCCTCCTCCTCTTCCTCCTCATTTTCCTCCTCATCTGCATCCTCATCTTCCTCCTCCTCTTCATACTCCTCCTCTACCTCCTCCTCCTCCTCTTCTTCCTCCTCCTCTTCTTCCTCTTCCTCATCTTCCTCCTCCTCTTCCCCTCCTCCTCTTCCTCTCCTCTTCCTCCCCTCCTCTTCCTCTTCCTCCTCCTCCTCTTCCCCCTCCTCTTCCTCCTCCTCTTCCCCTCCTCCTCTTCCTCTCCTCTTCCTCCCCTCCTCTTCCTCTTCCTCCTCCTCCTCTTCCCCCTCCTCCTCTTCCCCCTCCTCTTCCTCCTCATCTTCCCCCTCCTCCTCTTCCCCCTCCTCCTCCTCCCCCTCCTCCTCTTCCTCCTCCTCACCCCTCCTCCTCTTCTTCCTCCTCCTCCCCTCCTCATCTTCCCCTCCTCCTCTTCCTCTCCTCCTCTTCCCCTCCTCCTCTTCCTCCTCTTCTTCCCCTCCTCCTGTTCATCCTCTTCCTCCTCATCTTCCTCCTCTTCCTCCTCCTCCTCCTCCTCACCCCTCCTCCTCTTCCTCCTCCTCTTCCCCCTCCTCCTCCTCCTCAACCCTCCTCCTCTTCCTCCTCCTCCTCTTCCCCCTCCTCCTCCTCCTCCTCCTCACCCCTCCTCCTCTTCCCCCTCCTCCTCTTCTTCTCCCTTCTCCTCCTCACCCCTCCTCCTCTTCCTCCTCACCCCTCCTCTTCCTCCTCCTCCTCCCCTCCTCATCTTCCCCTCCTCCTCTTCCTCCTCTTCTTCCCCTTCTCCTGTTCATCCTCTTCCTCCTCATCTTCCTCCCCTCTTCTTCCTCCTCCTCCTCTTCCTCCTCCTCCTCTTCCCCCTCCTCCTCACCCCTCCTCCTCCTCTTCTCCCTCCTCCTCTTCCTCTCCTCATCTTCCCCTCCTCCTCCTCCCCTCCTCATCTTCCCCTCATCTTCCTCTCCTCCTCTTCCTCCTCCTCTTCATCCTCCTCCTCTTCCTCTTCCTCCTCCTCTCCTCTCCTCCTCCTGTTCATCCTCCTCCTCCTCCTCCTCCTCCTCCTCGTCTTTGCCTGTCATGCTAAACTCCTGCATAATGACTCATTCCACTGCCAGGCACAGTGTGGACGGGAATGTTCGGGGGACTGGTCTGTGGAGCGCGGAGAACAGATGCTATTATTCAGAACTGCACATCTGTTCAGACATCTCAAGGACGTACCAGCACTCAATTAAAATCTCTCCCCACATAATCACATTGTTTTGTGTCTGCCAAGGGTTCTGTGCACGAACACTGCAAACCTGTGTATTTCTACTAGCAGAGACGGTTCATCACAGTTTCACAATAGATTTTTGATGCAGGCCCATGTATCAACTATAAAATGGTGTCATTATGCTTGTTTATAATGCCCAGATGATATGGACCAAACCTTTTTGTTTATGTAAAAAAATTACAAATGATTTGCATTTGAAAAACTTTTGTCTGACAGGTAGATGATATAAGTCAGGGTTGTACAAATACTGCCTAAAGCCATTCTACTGTCACAAAGATGTCATCTGTAGACCCTCGTGACTTTGTTTCAAAGTCAGTCTCTTAATAATATCAGCTAATTTGAAAGATGTGTTACAAAGTGTGAGGGAAGGATGAGGGTCAAACACACACACACACTTGCAGCAAAGAGGACTCTGATGCCCAAATTCTCAGATTCTGTCAATTTTATTCTGATCTTCCATCAGTAAATAGCATTAAGCGCTTGTAAATGTGACATTGAAATTGCTGTGCACCTCAGTTCAATCATAATAGGCTCTTATATTGACATCACAGTGCGGATTCAGCGCTGGCCTCGATCCGAGTCTCAAATCTCCATAAATGCATCCGGCACACCAATGACCTCCTCCTGTCTCTCTCCTCCAGAAGTCACGGATCAGGGTGGCCGGCGGGACCTGAAAGCTGTCCCGTTCATCATCTACCTGTCGGGTCTCCTGAAGACTCAGCTTCTGTCTGATGACCTGGTGTCCGGCGTGGAGATCCGCTGTCAGGAGAAGGGGAGCTGCCCGGACGCCTGTCACCTGTGCAGACAGTCGGCCCGCGAGACGCCCGGTCCCACGCCGGTCCTGCTGGAGGTCAGCCGCGTCGTGCCTCTCTACAGCCTGGTGCAGGACAACATCACTAAAGAGGTAATCATATACAGATATCTGATCAAGACTTTCAACATCACTAAAGAGGGATATACTGTATACCTGCATATCTGACACTTTAAAAAATGCTGGGTTGTTTTAACTTAATTTTGGGTCAAATGTGGACAAACTAAAATATAATTTAAAAATGTAACCCAATGGCAGGGTTTGTCCATATTTGACCCAAAATTGGGTTAAAACAACCCAGTGGATGAAGTTTTTACTGCTATACATAAAGGCTCATATCAGAACCAAATTGGGTTGCCAGATTGTTTCCACACAAAAGTGTATTTTTGAATACTAGCGTTCAAAATTTTGGATATTTTTAATGTTTTTGAAATGAGTCTCATATGCTCACCAAAGCTGCCAAAAAATACAATAAAAACAGCGATATTGTGAAATATTAGGACAATTTAAAACAGCTGTTTTCTATTTTGGATTCTATTTGGATAAAATGTAATTTATTCCTGTGATCAAATCTGAATGTTCAGCATCATTACTCCAGTCTTCAGTGTCACATGATCCTTCAGATATCACCGATTTGCTTCATAAAGAAAACTGTAAACATCAGGGAATTTGAAGAAGAAAAGCCAAAAGAATAGAATTAAATCTTTTACGTGACATTTTAAGTCATGGGAATCCTGAAATTCTTAATTCAGAATGAACCTCATATCTCAAGAAGCTCTTACAGTGGAAAGAAGACGGTGCCACTTGTATTGATGAGGTTTATGTGCATCAAATAAAATAAAATCATGGTGACATCATAGCCAACAAAAGGGGAGGAGGAATAAGCGAATAAAAACAACAACAACAAAAAAAAAACACAGTTTGTTCATGAATATAATTGTCAACTCAATTCAAATGTATTTATATACTGCTTGTCACACACTCTAAAAATGCTGGGTTGTTTTAACCCAAATTTGGGTCAAATATGGACAAACCCAAATGTGCGGTTAAAAATTCTATAAAAAAAAATTACAGTTGAAAGTGAAAGTTGAAGTTGGGTTAAAATTTGAAATTACATTTGTAACCCAACATTTGGGTTTGTCCATATTTGACCCAAATTTGGGTTCTAACAACCCAGAATTGTTTAGAGTGTACACTCTAAACAAAGCTGGGTTGTTTTAACCCAATTTTGGGTCAAATATGGACAAACCCAATTGTTGGATTAAAAAATGCAATTTATAAATTTAACCCAACAGCTGGGTTTGTCCATATTTGACCCAAAATTGGGTTAAAACAACCCAGCATTTTTTTTTTTTTTTAGTTTTTTTAAATCTCGTGATGAAACAAGCAATCACTTGAGTATGTGAATATATTTGTGCATACTTATAAATTCAACTTTATATAAAGAACTGGGCGATAAGATATTGTGTGCACTCTAAAACATGCTGGGTAGTTTCAACCCAAATTTGGGTCAAAATTGAACAAACCCGAATATTGGGAGAAAAATGTCATTAAAAAGTTGAAAGTGAAAGTTGAAGTTGGGTTAAAATTACATTTTTAACCTAACATTTGGGTTTGTCCATATTTGACCCAAATTTGGGTTCAAACAACCCAGCATTGTTTAGAGTGTAGTAGATTAGAGCAGGAGAAAATATAGTTTACCTCTCGTGATGAAACGAGCAATCAGGCAGTTGAGATATATAAACTCTAAAAAATGCTGGGTTGTTTTAACCCAATTTTGGGTCAAATATGGACAAACCCAGCCATTGGGTTACATTTTAAATTACATTTTTAAACCCATGGCTGGGTTTGTCCATGTTTTACCCAAAATTGGGTTAAAACAACCCAGCATTTTGGGTCAAATATGGACAAACCCAGCCATTGGGTTACATTTTAAATTACATTTTTAAACCCATGGCTGGGTTTGTCCATGTTTTACCCAAAATTGGGTTAAAACAACCCTGGGTTGTTTTAGCCCAATTTTAGGTAAAATATGGACAATCCCAACTATTGGGTTAAAATTATCATTTAAAAATGTTACTCAATGGCTGGGTTTGTCCATATTTGACCCAAAATTGGGTTAAAACAACCCAGCATTTTTAGAGTGTTATAAATACACTTGAGTATGTGAATATATTTGTACACTCTAAAAAATGCTGGGTTGTTTTAACCCAATTTTGGGTCAAATATGGACAAACCCGAAATGTTGGGTTAAAAATGTAATGTAAAAATTTAACCCAACGGCTGGGTTAGTCCATATTTGACCCAAAGTTGGGTTAAAACAACCCAGCATTTTTTAGAGTGTAGATACTTATAAATTTAACTTTATATAAAGAGCTGGGTGATGCGCTCTAAAACTTGCTGGGTTGTTTCAACCCAAATTTGGGTCAAATATGGACAAACCCAAATGTTGGGTTAAAATTTTCATAAAAAAATTACAGTTGTAAGTGAAAGTTGAAGTTAAAATTACATTTTTAACCCAACATTTGGGTTAAAACAACCAAGCATTGTTTAGAGTGTACAACATGACCTTGTATCAACATGAAAATTGTTCCTTAAATAACTATGAATTCCAGCTGAAGGTTTAATGTTCTGCATGTGGAAGATAAACATGACCTCTTCAGATATAGTTTTCTTGCTTGATG
The DNA here is from genome assembly GCF_988280905.1 of Pimephales promelas. Classification (NCBI taxonomy): domain Eukaryota; kingdom Metazoa; phylum Chordata; class Actinopteri; order Cypriniformes; family Leuciscidae; genus Pimephales; species Pimephales promelas. Next base: position 1,943,930 of record NC_142772.1, read on the forward strand.
CTGGCAGTGTAAATAAATGACGTATTCTGTTGCTCCTGATGTACCAGTAGATGGCAGGAGTGATTTCCATTTCACCCGAGAAGGCTTAGTCTTTCTGGAGAACTGAGTAGACGGTGCTAGACAGTGACAAGGCATTGAACTATCATACACGAATATCGTAATAAAAGACTAATAAAAAGGTTAACCCGTTTCTTGGGCGGATATATATATATCTCCTTTGTCCGTATATAAGGAGATTGCATTAGTAGCCGTGAGTCACAGACGTAATGAGGATATTAAATTGACTTTTGGAGCAGATTTGCAAAGGCTTTCTTTTCCGCATCATCATCCCTCGTACCGATGACGTCTTGACAGGCAAGATGCCATTAAGCAGAGTCTGTTGTCTAGAGAGTGACTCATGTAATAAATGTCCTGCTTTGGCCCGGCGTGTACCTGACGGGATCGGACCCGCTCCACAACACAGCTAATTGCTTCTCATACTGAAGCCGGTGTGTGTGTGGACCTTGCTATAACAGGAGCTTCAACAATGACGAAAGGCTCTCAATCGATAGCAGACGGCCTCTAGCGGGTATCTGTCGATTGGTAAACAAACAGGAGAGAAAAGCGCAGCCGAGTCGACTGGGAACATGCTCTGAAAACACTGCGAGATTATGAGGATGATATTGATGTCATCGACCCCGGGGACGAGCCAGGACTCCTCTCGATTAGAGTAACGCACACAAAGACATCTTCAGACACAATGCATGTTCTTCTGAAGCTGAAACGACGCCTCTTTTGGCATGTTTCCGATGGAAATGATGGATTCGGTCTGCGTTTACATTGACTTGAGAACCAAACATTGGCATTCCTGCATAATCTGCCCACAATTAAACACGCCGCATTGTGGCCTCTGTTTAGGAGTCTCGCCGCTAAAGCACATTTTAACAGCTTTAAAGGCTTAACCTATTATGGAAAATTCACTTTTACATGGTGCTTGAACATAAATGTGTGTTGGCAGTGTGTGAGCAAAACCACCCTAGAATGATAAAAATCCACCCATCTCAATAAATCATCTGCACTGCTAAGATTCAGCGCTTTGTGACCTAGAATTGAGCAAGGGGTTTGATTGACAGTGTGGTTGTGGCATAGACCCCGCCCTCGGTGATCTATACACCATCCTCCATTGTTTCCACGACAGCCGGTAATGTCTCTTGGAAACATAAGTGTTCTGTCGTGGGTTAATCCTGCTGTTAAAAGTTAATCCTCAAGTGTGGATCGTCGTCTACTGTACATCCATACTTGCAAAAAGACACGATTACAACTCTATAAGTACATAAATGTACCAAATAACCATACCGAGACGTACAGGTCCATTCTCATTTGTGTTTATTCTGCCGGAGTCTCTTCATCATCTGGGTCTGATCAGGGACTATTTATATATTCCGATTCAAACATGTACGGCTGAATGACATTCAGAACAGAGGTTTCTCTCGCTCTCTCAGTACCGACTGCCATAGGTATCAAGTTACGCCCTCATCCAAAGGCAGGGCGGGGATATGCATCTCATTTGCATTTAAGGTGGTATACACCAAAACAGCTCATTTTTAAACAGACCCCAAAAATGACATTTTCAAATGGTTATAATAAATTAACTATGGGGTATTTTGAGCTGAAGCTTCACAAATATATTCTGGGGACATCCGATCTTGTAAAAAGGGGCATAATAGGTGCCCTTTAAGGTCTTACAACCTGTTTTTGATGCAACTATCAAAACTCAATATGAACCAGGATGGAGTTTTTATACAGGCCATATTAGTTCTTTCGAGGAATCTTGATGTTGTTTCAGACTCTGAAACTCAGAACGCTCTGTTTACTTCCAGGCCCCTCCATCTGAAAAGCACACTGTGCTCTGATTGGTCGGCTGGAGCAGTGTGTTGTGATTGGTCGAGCGCTTTGAGTGTGTTTGGGAAATGTCCCGCCCCTTTAAGTTTAACACACTACTAACTAACTCAACAGGCCTCGCCCCTTTATTCTGCGCATTAATTATTATAATGAGCAATATTGTGACGTGTTCGTTCCCGAAAGAAACTTAAGAACACAATGGAGGCGTTTCAGGAGTTCAGAAACTCTGATATAGAGAATAACTGGAGCTTTCCAGAGCTTTTTCATGCAACATTACACACACTCCAAACATAATAGGTCCTGTTTTAAAAGTTTTGAAAGCATATTTTTAATGTTTTCAGTATATTCAGGTTTCTTCTATGCCACCCTGAGCTGCTTTTATTGCAATTGTCAGAAGTTATGAACTTTATTAGATTTGTCACGGATTAAACGGCTATTGCCGGATATGATGCATATGTTTTTATCATTCTTGCCTGATTGAGTCTCTTTCTGAGCTTCAGTTATGTTCTGAAATTATTAGTCCATTTCCTTAAAAACACTCGGCCGGGACTTGCAGAGCTTCTCATATGACAGTTTTGATCCTGTTTTCATCACGGTCCTCCTCCAGCTGCACACACTCTCACACACACTCATACATTGTTCTCTATATTTCTGTGCAAGTAGGAAACTCATCAATCATTTTAAGATTAAGGGGGAACTCTTAGGACACAGATAAGAGACGAAGAAATATATATTCCCAGCCGTTTTCTCATACATCTGGCAACACGTTTCTAATGCATCTCTAATCTAAACTCAGCCTATATATTTCTCTATACATGTTATTGCATATTTGGGAATGATTCATACCTGCATATGTTGTAATGCTTAATCAAAATGTCATAACTGGATATTCCAGTAAAATCAACTTTCTTCTCTCTGTGACAGTCCCATTTAAACCCACATTAAAAGTGCAGTCAAATTAATTATGAAACCCACACCCACATCTCAAAATCCAACAAACAACACATTGAACCCCAATCTCCGGCATGCATTTTTCTCTCTTTTATGCACTAAGATGTATGTCACAATATGTCTGAACCATACTTTTAAGCAAGAATGCAGGCACTCTTGCATGAGCTGCATTCTCAGCATTGCCACTAGGGGCGCTACAGTGAAGAGTGCAAAAGGGGTGTGAGGGCCACTGTCCTGAAGAGTTTGGCTACACTGTAATATGCCTATAGCTGATTCGGGTGTTGGGGATGAACATTACAGGAGCAGGATTGGACACCTCTGGTGTAAAGTGTGTTTATTCTGTCGGGTTAACCAGAGTACTGCACACGTTTTTGGTCTTAGTTATGCATGTTTAATTCCTCTTGCATACAGTGGCCAAAAGTGATGTCCGGCCTCTTCACTTTTTATCCAAATGTTACTAAAAATGCGCTTTTTAAGCATATTACGTACACTGTAAAAATAAATATGCTTTATATTATGCAATATTATTAATTAAATTTAACAAATTAGAACTGAAATTCCTTAAAATTTAACCATTTAAAATGAGTAAAACTTACAGCAACATCCAAAAAAACATAAATTGAAGTCGCCATTATGGTGATCGGTGTTTGTTTTAAAATTACCGTGATTCTGCTCGTTAACATCAGGTGTCTTCAATGATGGCAATATAAAATAAACGTCTGACGTCTGTCTGTTTGTGAGATATTTTTGGTGTAAACTTTACTCAGTTGAAATGGTTAACTTTTAAACAATAATTTGATTAATTATTACTCAATTCTAATTTGTTAAATGTAATTAATAAAATTGCTTGTAATCTGTGGCCACAATTCTATTGATTAGATAAAGCATATTCATTTTTACAGCGTAGTTGCACTTGCAATCAATGACATGATGTCATTTCATACAAAGAAATTATGAAAACATGCAAAAACAAGAGAGAACTGAAGTTTTTCATAGCAAAAGAAAACCTGTGCCTGCTGTAGTTTGTGTAGTTTTAAATGGAAAACTTACATTTCTGACTTTTTTTTTACCACAATTGCGATAAAAAGATAAAAGTATAAATTACGAGAAAACATTTCACATTTTTATTTTTTTTATTATTCTAATTATTCTGTGGCGGAAACAAGCATCCATAAATAACCAAGTTTAGCGATTTGATTATACCCCATTTTTTATAATATTTTCCTTATATTTAGATGGCTTATTGAACTTGTAGAGTAATTAAAAACGAACATCTGGAATGAATGCAAGATGTTTTTTTTAATCTTCTGATTAAAACAAAGCGCACACATTTACATTGATGCTGAACGTTTATGAGTGTGGCACGTTTCTCACACACCGGTAGTTTCAGGTTCACTTTAAATTAATTCGCTTTGATGATAAATGTTGTTTATAATTTTGTTTGTTTTTATTTGTATAGTTAAACAGAAACTATGTTTGTTTTACACTCTGAATACTCTGTTCAATTTTCATTTTGTTGCAGACTTAGAGGAACTACAATACATGTTGGTATGTATTGTAAACATTTTGATTTATTTTATTTATTTATTTTTTTTCTCTCAGCAATGCAATTTGGTCCCTGTGTGACTTATAGTTTGGTGCGACTCGTTTATCTGGAAAATGTGTTTTTTAAATTCCCTATGTAATTTACAAATGCATGTCGAACGATCTTTACTTGTTTCTCTCGAATATACATCACAATGAAGACTGTCACTATACTGACGTTATGCATTGCGAAACTTAGCAGAAACAATCTTTGCAGATTAATTTTTACAAATCGGGTTGAAGTTGAATTGGATGCTCGAGCATAACAGCACTGACCGATATAAACGAGGTTGAGATTAACCATCAGTCTGCATCAACGGAGGCTTGTCAAACAAAGTCATCTGTCACACGCTTTCTTTTCCCCATGCTAACTCCCACTGCCAAGCATCTTTTATTTGCCCTCCAAAACTTGTTCTTTTTCAGCTCTGCAAAACTTTCCGAGAAAGCAATTCCCCGAAAGCGAAGGAGGTGTGTGTTGAAGATAGTCTTGACTGTAATTGAGTATACGGCTGCTTATTGGAGGTCTGCACATTCAAAGCCGTGCAACCAATCCGATCACGGTGCAATCAAGAAGAAAACGACGGATAGTCGGTATTAAACCCTATAGGCAAGATGCTGACTGAAATCAATTTTCCAGGGAATGCTACACCCATGGATTCTGCTGGCCATTTAGGTTGATAGAGAAAGCAAATCCAATCAGCTTATAGGCACCCTTGAGGCTTTCCACCTTTATTTGCATTGTTCGTGTCCCCTCCTGAACCCCGGATTCAATCGAAGCCACGGCTCCTTTCCTGGAAGATGGTTATAGGCGTTCCTAGAAACAGGGACATTTCCTTCACTGCATTAGGCCGAATGATCGGAATGACCTGTTCGCTGAGGTTTTGGGTCATCGGATGAATCAATTCCTCGGGCCAGCTGGCTAATGTTTGCACGTATCAGACGCTGATTGGGGACAGTAATAGGGTGAGCTCAACAGATAATGCCATTTAGACGTCATGATTGTCGTGTCATTGAGAGCTGAGGAGTTTTGTGGAACTCGGCAGTTTCAGAAAAGAAAGCAGTTTCTGGCCTTAAAGGTGCAATGAGTGTCTATTAAAGGGTACACGATATAAATGATACATTTGTGGTCTATATAAAGCATAACTGCAATGCTTGGGTCTGAATTCCTCATTATTATACTGTAGCTCCACAGGCCCCTTTTCAACCCCTTGTCTGATGTGCGTCTGTGAGCTACTCGTTTTGAAGCGGCCCCTTTAAATAAAATGGTGATGTGTCACACTCCGCCCACTCTCCAGGTCGAGGAGTTCAACTCCACCCCGTTCGGCCATTTTTGTAGTTTGATTAGAGATATACTATTATATACTATAGCTTCAAAGAACATTTTCTTTTAAAGGAGTAGTTCACTTTTGAAAAAAACCTTTTGCTGATAATTTACTCGCCCCCATGTCATCCGAGATGTCCGTGTCTTTATTTCTTCAGTCGAAAAGAAATTAAGGTTTTTGATGAAATTTTTCTCCATATAATCGACTTCAATGGGGTCCAAACGGTTCAAGGTCCAAAAGAGAGTTTCAGTGCAATATGCAAACTGTTCAAAGGGCTTTAAACGATTACAGACGATGAATAAGGGTCTTATCAAGCGAAACGATCGTTCACTTTATAAATAAATAACAAAGTTTAAGTTTTATAAGCTCAAACGCTCGCCTTGCTCTGTTCTGTAACGCACTCCTGTTCGAACTCGTTCATCAAAATGAACCAATCTTTTTCCGAGTCATTTGGTTCATTCGGCTAAAGAAACGAACGAATTGATTCGGAAAAAGATTTGTTCATTTTGATGAACGAGTTCGAACAGGAGAGTCACGAACGCGCATCACAGAACAGAGCAAGGCGAGCGTTTGATCTTATAAAACTTAAACTTTGTTATTTTTTTTAAAAAAATGAGCGATCATTTCGCTTGATAAGACCCTTATTCATCATCTGGAATCGTTTAAAGCCTTTTGAACAGTTTGCAATTTGTGCTGAAAGTTTCTTTTGGACCTTGAACCGTTTGGTTCCCATTGAAGTCCATTATATGGAAAAAAAATCCTGGAACTTTTTCATTAAAAACCTTAATTTCTTTTCGACTGAAGAAAAACACGGCCATCTTGGATGACATGGGGGTGAGTAAATTATCAGCAACAGTTTTTTGAAAAGTGAACTAATCCTTTAAGTAGTCAATTAGTCAATTAGGTTACAAGTAGTTAACAAAGACATAAATTAACTGAGACAAACCTTTGTAAAAAAAAAAAAAAAAAAATCATATTGAGGAGGTTTAAATTACTGGGGTCAAATTGACCCCAGTGGGTAAAAAATGTCATCAGATTTGAGGGTAACAGGAGGGTTAAAACAAGCACACTGACAAGATAAATGACTACGATTTAATCTTACCACTAAAAATCTGTATTGATAACATGATGCGTTTAGAAAAGCATCAGAAAACACAGCAGCTAAACGACCATTGATGAAACTCAAGAACGACATGTAACGTTACTGAAAAACAAATACAAAGAAAGACAAAAGTACTGCTAAACCATGACCAACATGTGTTTTGAGTCAAAATGAACAAATCTTTTTCCGAGTCAATTCGTTCGTTGACTGAAAAAAATAACACGAAAAAAGATTCGTTCATTTTGATGAACGAGTTCGAACAGGAGAGTCACGAACAGAGCAAGGCAACCATTTGAGCTTATAAAACTTAAACTTTGTTATTTATTTTTTAAATGAGCGATCGTTTCGCTTGATAAGACCCTTATTCATCGTCTGGAATCGTTTAAAGCCCTTTGAACGGTTTGCAGTTTGCACTGAAACACTGGTTCACTGGTTCCCATTGAAGTCCATTATATGGAGAAAAATCCTGGAATGTTTTCATCAAAAACTTTAATTTCTTTTCGACTGAAGAAAGAAAGACGTGGACATCTCAGAAAACATGGGGGTGAGTAAATTTTCAGCAAAAGTTTTTTTTTTTAAAGTGAACTACTCCTTTAAGGCCGCCACTGGTGATGATGTAATAGGTGGGCACGGCTCTGAGGCTTCGCCTTCAGTTAAAACATGAACACGCTGCTTTGTAGTAGAAACTGACATCTTAATTCAAATTGAAAATGACACCAGCACTGTTTTGTCATTTTTAATAGTTTAATAGTGTTGTGTGTTCGTCTTGTTATTGAGGGGAAAAGACGCAGCACATTTTTACATATTGATCTGACTGTAGATCTCCGCACTAACAGTAAACCACAGCTCAGGTATTCTGGACTTTATTTTTAACTTTGCCGTGAGGTCTTTAGGGTTCCCCGTCACACACACTCTCTGTCTGACCTCCATAAGATCCCCACTCATTACACACACACACACACGTCCCTAATTACCCTCCCTGTTTACTCAGTTGAAACTGGCTTAGGTTACTCTGCATACATAAACAGAGCCATAATCGTTTTGTCTATTTTTCACATGTGCAGTTGAGCAGTCAAGCGTGCTTTTTCTAGGAAACCGCTGGTGGTAAATGTGTGTGCACGTCTGCGGCTCTCCGTTTGTCCTGCGCTCATCAGCATTGGGATTTCATGTTGCACTTTTCTGGTCATCTGTTTCCCATTTGCAGGAACTTTTTTAACCCTTTTCACAATTTGCCGAATGCCACTCTAATGGGCATATTTGTTAAACCTTTCAGCGGCACTTTCATAGTGTTGGCTGGGAATGCATGATCTGACATGAAGGGCAGATCCTTCACGTAAACTCTCAAGATGTGCCCTTCCTGCACCTCCGAATACATGTTTAACTAGTTGTATAGGCTGTGGGGTTGTCAAACTGTTGTTTTCATGGGGAAGCTTTCTCATTTGATCGCTGGTTTCCGAAGGGTTACTTCCAGTATATTGTCTTGCGCATCATGACATGAAAAGGTGTGCGTACAGTCTAGGGCTGTCGATCTTCCTCTATAATACTATTCAAATTCCATCCCTTATTTTATTTAATATTCGAATAATATTCAAAACTTAAATGCTCAAATTCATCCTATTATTAATATTTACGGCATTACACAGGCTTACGGATCGCCAATGCCACTATAGCATGTGGTTGTTGTTACACGTTCTGTCCACTAGAGGGACATCTAATAAACATTTTTTTCGTGCTGAATATGGTTGAAGCGCTTCCGATGGTTTTCGGCTAATATATCCGTGAAAACACCACCAAAAATTCGAAAACTTATATCGAAACTTATTATAACTTATATATGTTGACGATACAGCGTGGATAACGTGCACTCTTGTGTTACGATTCTAAAACTTTATTGTTCATCAGTCGAAACAAAAGCATTTCATTTTCACATGCGTGTAAGCCAAGGCAGCGAGAAAGTAAGATTGCATATACAGTAACATTTAATATATATATGTATATATATACATAAAAAACAATATTCGAATAGTAACTACAGAATTCGAATAGTATTTATTTTTTAAATATTCAAATTATATTCAAATTTCGGAATTCGTTCCAACAGCCCTAGTACAGTCAGCCTGTTCTCACGTATAATTTATACTCGAAGATGAGTTTTTATGTGCATATGATACACAGTTTTCGCGTGCATTTGATACGCAGTTCATTTGCGTGTAATACACACACACCCCACACCACTAATTCTACACTTAAAAAATAATCCTGTAAAAAAATGGTAAACTATTGTCAGCTGTGGTTGCCAGCATCATACCGTAAAAATACAGTGTGTTACTGTTTTTGAAATTAACAGCTAAATACTGTATTGTCAGCTGCAGTATAAAACTTTAATTGAATAGCTACACTGTAAAAAATGATCCTGTAAACAAAAACGGTAAACTACTGGCAGCTGTGGTTGCCAGCATCATACCGTAACTATACGGTGTGTTACTGTTTTTGTGTCAGAGCATATAGCTGTTAAATTAAAGTTTTATACTGTTGCTGACAATACGGTATTTAGCTGTAAATTTCAAAAACAGCAAGACACTGTATTTTTACGGTATGATGCTGGCAACCACAGCTGCCGGTCTTTACCGTCTTTTTTTTTTGTTACAGCATTATTTTTTACAGTGTGTGCCGGTATGCATCAAAACATCTCACACTTTAGAACAGCATCATATGAACATATCTGAAATGATCGTGTAAAAAAAAACGGTAAGCTACCGGCAGCTGTGGTTGCCAGCATCATACCGTAACTATACAGTGTGTTACGGTTTTTGTGTTTGAGCATATAGCTGTTAAATTAAAGTTTTATAATGTCACTGACAATACAGTATTTAGCTGTAAATTTCAAAAACAGCAAAACACTGTATTTTTACGGTATGATGCTGGCAACCACAGCTGCCAGTCTTTACCGTCTTTTTTTTTTTTTACAAAATTATTTTTTACAGTGTGTGCCGGTATGCATCAAAACATCTCACACTTTAGAACAGCATCATATGAACATATCTAAAATGATCGTGTAAAAAAAAAAAACGGTAAGCTACCTGCAGCTGTGGTTGCCAGCATCATACCGTAACTATACAGTGTGTTACGGTTTTTGTGTTTGAGCATATAGCTGTTAAATTAAAGTTTTATAATGTCACTGACAATACAGTATTTAGCTGTAAATTTCAAAAACAGTAACACACTGTATTTTTACAGTATGATGCTGGAAACCACAGCTGCCAGTAGTTTACCGTTTTTTTTACAGGATTATTTTTTACAGTGCACAAAAACAGTAACACACCATATTTTTACGGTATGATGCTGGTAACCACAGTTGCCGATAGTGCACGCACCACACACCACTACTAAACCTACCCTAACCAACCCATTCGCATAAATTACACGATAAACACACTGCGTGCCATGGAGACGCATTTATTGTGATTGGGTTGGTACAGTATACCTGTGGCAAAAAGCGATGTCTGGCCTCGGAAAATGATCATCTTTTACCTTTATTCAAATATAACTAAAAATGTGTTCGTGTTAGTTCACAGTCCATCAACAAATGCAAAATAATTTTATTTAAAAATAAAAAAAATGTTGAAAATTACCATTAATAAATGCTGTAAAACTATTTGTTGTTGTTAAACTAATAAAACCTTATTTGGTTACACTTTATTTTGATAGGTCATTTTACTAACTATAATGTCAACTTATTCCACTAACCCTAACCTTAACCAAACAGACTACTCTATGAGAGTTAGTTTAGTTACAAATTATGAGTTACTTATAGTAAGTAGATTGTGGACTATCAAAATAAAGTGTAACCCCTTATCATAATGTTGTACCATTATGTTAGTGTTTTTTGTCCATAAAATTCCAAATAAAAAGCATAATCCCAAAATAGTGTGTGACATGGTTAGAGAGTTTCCAGTGAAAACATCTGTACGGTGATATATACCGTTTCCGTGATTTTGCTTCTCCACTCACTCTCTGTTGGACTTCCACGACTCGGTGTCTCTGCCAGACATCTTTCATGAAAGTCATTAGAGCGCAATGGATTGCAGTGTTTCCCCTCCGTCTCTCTGCCGCTGTAATAACGTCTCATTCATCAAGGCCGTTTAAAGAGAGTTGCCTGTGCGTAAATAAGGGGTGAAGACGGCAGTCAGAAACTGCTGATACTGTCAAAGAGATCTGTGTCTTCCCCATCACTGACTACTGGAGCTAGATATATGAAATATACCTATACGCGCTGACATGCAACTTTTAACCGTATATTTCATTAAGTTACAGTACATAATATTAAAGGGATAGTTCACTTTGAAATTAATTTTTGATATGTTTTATCTTACCTCAAGGGCATCCAAGATGTAGGTGTCTTTGTTTTCGCAGTATTTTCAATTTTGATATTTTTAGGTCAAACCGTTCTTGTCTGTCAGTCATATAATGGAGGTCTATGGTCACCACCTCAAAGAGCATGCACAGAGAAGTCCAGATTAAACATGATTTAATGACTCGTAAATGTAAGTACACATTGATGGCCTAAGACACGAAACGAGCGGTTCGTGTAAGAAAACGAATAGTATTTATATCGTTTTTACCTCTTGTAACCACAGCCACGTCCAAGTGATCTTTCGCACGGTTGCGAAAAAAAAAATCTACGCTGTGTGGATATATCGAAATCGTCTTCCATTGCGATTTCCTGCATATACATGTATTTACACATTAATGAGAGTTAGTTACTTATTAGTATGTCTTGTGCTATCAAAATCAAGTGTAACCTCGTGTTGTAAAGTGTTTCCATTATTGTAACTGGTTTTAGTGTTTGTTTACTTTTGTCCATAAAATTCCAAATTCTACTTAGTTATTCTTCATACTGTAAAAAAAACAAGAAAAAAAAAGAAAAAAAAATATTATATATATATATATTTTTTTCTTGTTGTTTTTTTTATATATATAATATATATTATATATATAATATATAATTTATTCCTGTGATCAAAGCTGAATTTTCATCATCATTACTCCAGTCTTCAGAGAAATCAGTATATATATATACACACACTACTGGTCAAAAGTTTTAGATCGGTAAGATTTTTAAGGTTTTTAAAAGAAGTCTCTTCTGCTCCCCAAGGCTGCATTTATATGATTAAAAAATACAAAAAAAAAACATTAATATTGCGAAATATTATTACAATTTAAAACGTCAGTTTTCTATGTGAATATATAATGTATTCCTGAGATCAAAGCTGAATTGTCATCATCATTACTCCAGTCTTCAGAGAAATCAGTCTAATAGTATGATTTGCTGCTCAAGAAACATGGATGATTATTATCAATGAATAGAAAGTTCAAAAGAACAGCTTTTATCTGAAATGGAAAGCTTTTGTAACATTAACATTGGAGTCAGTAAGAATTTGTATTTTATTTTTTGGGGGGAAAATTAAGAAATCAATACTTCTATTCATCAATGATGAGTTAAATTGATCAAAAGTTACAGTTAAGACATTTATTATGTTAGAAAATGATCTATTTTGAATAAATGCTGTTCTTTGAACTTTCTATTCATCAAAGAATTTTTGAAAAAAAAAATGTTTTCAACATTGAAAGTAACAATGAATGATTTTTGAGCATAAAATCCTCATATTAGAGTGATTTCTGAAGGATCATGTGACACTGAAGACTGGAGTAATGATGCTGAAAATTGAGGAATAAATGACATTTTATTATATATCAAAATAGAAAACAATCATTTTAAATTGTCATAATATTTCACAATATTACTTTTTTTTTGGTTTAATTAAAAATGCAGCCTTGGTGAGCAGAAGAGACTTCTTATAAAAACATTAAATGATGTAAAACTTTTGACCGGTAGTGTATATATATATGGAGGTTCCTTCTCTGCCCCTTGCTTGTCTTGTTATTGCCCCTGAGATGGAGTCTCCAGACATTCACACGTGGGCTGACCTTTTTTGGTGCAGTTTCCAATTAAATCTTGACAGGTTCTTGTCTGTACAAAGCGCCCCGAGATGCCCTCGGCCTGCCGAACTTCACAGAGATACACCACTTCTCAAGTGGAGGTGGCAGAGTGTGTTGTTGGCGACTGGTCTGACTCATCGACTGCGCCGGAAGGACGTTCGCTCCCCGAGATAATTGCATTTCTCTCACCTGTGCCATTTATTTTGCAGGCCTTCAAAAGTGCCACGATGAGCTCATACTGGTGTGCGGGGAAGGGTGATGTCATCGAGAACTGGTGCCGCTGTGACCTGACCGCGCTTGGCAAAGATGGGCTGCCCAACTGCAGTCCCCTGCGCCGGCCCGTGTGAGTAACTCTGACCTGCGGTCCTTCATTCATGATGTTGATGAGACGACCGATGCTGCCAAATATGCCTCATCTTCACTGCCAAAGTCAAAGGCAATCATCTCATGCTAACACACTGAGTCAGATAATGAAATATAGGACTGGTCAAATCAGGTTGTTGTTTTTGTTGTTTTTGTGACACTTTACTATAAGGTTCACTTTGTTGAGATTAGTTACATGCACTCAAATTTTAAAATAGTTCTAAACCATAAGTCAATTTCAACATTTACTAATACATTATTAACCCTCTGATGGTCTTCCTTTATGAGTCACGTCCCAGGCCTTCCCGGTCAGAAGTGACCGGAGGCCTAAAACTGAAACTTCTTCCATCCCAGTAAAACCAATGCAATTTATTTTTGTTCTATAATATTTATTCTTTTTAATTTAGTATTTTGAGACAATTTGATTGAATTTATTAATATTTATGCAATATTTATGGTATATTTTTCAATGGAAATATTATGTATATATATATATATATATATATATTTCCATTGAAAAAATAGACCATATATATATATATATATATTTTTTTTTCCTTATATATATATATATATTTTTTTTAAAATATTAATGCAGTATTTTAGTTTAATATAGAGTCTAGGCCTTCAGAAAAAGAAAAAAAAATTGTAGAAAATTAGCAAAATTTTTATTTATTTATTTATTTATTTTTTGGTGGATTTGATTATATAAGTGAAACAATCTTAAACTATTTCTTATTAAAATTAAAAAAATAAATAAATAAATAAATAAATGTGAATTTTTGTGTTTTTCTCAATTTCCCATTCATTTCCTATGGGGGTCATTTTTGACCAAAGACTAAAATCGTGACTAATTTTTTTACGACCACTTGGATCATGAACTCATTTTTTGTGTGTGTTTACATACCCAATGCCGGAAATGTCACCACGTTTTGTAACATTCCGGTGAAACTGTGTTTTTTTAAAAATTCAAAACAGATTTTTTGTAGTCTGAATTTATTGGTGTGTATGTGTATAACACAAAGTGTGTTTGTATGTGTGGGTGTAAATTTTTTGCACTCTTGATGTTGTAGAGTGTCACCCCTTTACTGCGGTGTACTTATTTTAAGAATCGTGGCCGATTTGTGGATTGTACAAACAAAAATTCAGAGAATTTTTGTTTTTTTGTAAATTTCCCATTCATTTCCTATGGGTTGGTCATTTCTGACCGAAGACCACAAGTGTGACTATTTTTTGAAGACCACTTAGCATGCTCGGATCATGACCTCAATTTTTTTTTTTTTTTTTTTGTATTCACATACCAAATGCCAAAAAAGTCACCAAGTATCATAACCTTCCGATGAAGCTGTGATTTTTAATAATTCAAAACAGAAAATTATTCGGTCAGAAGTGACCGAGGACCATCAGAGGGTTAAAATCAGTTGTTTATACATTTAATGCACAATTAACAGTTTATATATTTTTTTTAACTAACCTAACAAAGATAAAAATGCATCTCATTATTCATGCATTTTAATAATATTTACTAATTGTATCTTATTATTGTAAAGTGTTTTTACAATAGATTTGTGTAAATATTTTTTTTTAATATTTTAAAACAGATTTTTTAAATATTTTTGAAAGAAGTCTCAACAATTTGATGGAAAAATACAGTAAACACAAAAATGTAAAATAGTATTAAAATAACTGTTTTCAATGTGGATATATCATTACTCCAGTCTTCAGTGTCACATGATCCTTCACAAATCACTCTAATGAGGATCTGATGCTCAAGAAACATGATTATTATCAACAGATGTGCTTCATTTATTTATGTTTTAATGTTTTGTGGAAAACCATGATACAGATTTTTTCCAGATTCTTTGATGAGATCAGCACTTATATCAAATAGAAATATTTTGTAACATTATAAATGTATTTTATGTCTCCTTAGATCAATTTAATGAATCTTCCCTTTAAACAAAAATGTCTTAATTTCTTAAAAAAAATAAAAAAAATAAAATAAAAGGTTTTATATAAAAAAAATGTTTTATACAAAAAAATGTGTGATCCACATTCGTGAATTAAATATATATATATATATATATATATATATTTTTTTTTTATTATTATTGTTTTTACCAACCGGCCCACAAGAACCAACCTGCTCCATATACTAGTTGAGTTCAGCACAGATGTACTATAGATGTGTGAAACGAGGGCAGAAAGGGTGTGCAAGGTCACAGTTCAGTCTTAGTGAATTCCCCGAGGTGTCTTCAGTGTCCTGCCTTCCTTTAAAAATAGCCTTTCTTCAATGATGCCTTAAAGGGATACTCCACCGTTTGTTCATATTAAACTATGTTATTCCCTTAACTAAGACGAGTTGATCTTTCGTCTCAGTTGTGTTGTATAATGTTGTATTTTGTTGATTTTCTCAGACTGAGACTGTCTCCACACCTGGAGCCCTCCAGTACGATGGTGGCGCTGGAATGGGTCGATGTGGAGCCCCTGATTGGCTACAAGGTTTCCGATTACATCATTCAACACAAGCGAGTCGAGGACCCGTCTGAGGCGGAGATATACACAGGTAAACTCGCAGGGTTATGAACAATATCACAGAGAAGGACGTCTGATTCGTCAAATCTGCACCGTTTTCATTCTGCAAAATACACGGGGAACTACACTGACTTTTATTTAGAAAAAATATAAAATATTTTCTGATTAACAAGGCCTGTATATTTGGTCGAAAATACAGTAAAAACGGTTATATTGTGAAATATTTGTAGTAGTATATTATAAAATGTAATTTATTCCTGTGAATTTTCAGCATCACATGATCCTTCAGAAATCACTCTAATATGAGGATCTGATGCTTAAGAAACATTTATGATTATTATCAATGTTGAAAACAGTTTTCGTGGGACAAATACATTATATCTCCTTTTCAGGATTATTATAAGTTCAATGAACAGAAGTTATTAGAAAATTAAACATTTTTAACATTATACAAATCATTATACAGTCATTCTGATCAATTTAATGAGAAAAATATAAAATATTTAAATTATTTGACTTTTTTTTTTTTTTTAATTGAAACTTTTGAACCATATCGCAGTTTTCAGAAAAATATTACACTTTTGACCGGTAGTGTATTGATGTGAACAACACTTTTATTTTCCTGGCATCATGTTTTTTTTTTTGTTTTTTTTTTGATCCTTCAGAAATCACTCATAAGAAACATTTATGATTATTATCAATGTTGAAAACAGTTTTCGTGGAACAAATACATTATTAAATTATTTTACTTTTTTTTTTTTTCAATTGAAACTTTTGAACCATATCGCAGTTTTCAGAAATATATTACACTTTTGACCAGGATTTATTTTTCTGGCATCATGTGTTTTTCTACTCAACCTGACAACCTTTTCCCCCTTAATTTTCATGTCTACTTTTGGCCAAATGGAGCCAAATCTTATGAGATGCTCCCAATAATTGAAACATGAATGAACCGTTCCTATGTCTGTGATCAATTTAGAAATCTAATTTCCCAGTTCTGGGAAAGTGCAGTTCAGTCAGGGTTTTACAATGATGTTGTTCTCCTCGTATAGCCTGGGGTCGAGTCTGAATACGTAACCGATTGTCTTGTTGATCTGGTTCAAATCTCGTTAAGCTTCAATGGCACTATACGACTTCAGGGTCACATGACTGGGTTACTAACAGCATGTGTGATAGTCAGAGCTCAGGTAAAAGATGAGGTTTAGTCATTCACTATTAATGACTAAACGTCACTATTAAGACAATATTAAGACACCTAAAGCTGTTGCTCTATCGACCAACTAGGAACTCGATTGCATCATATCATGATTTTTTAAATATATTTTTGCTTTCATAGATAGGTTTATTAGGTAATATTATACTTGAAGGGGTGTACATAAGATTGACATGACACTTTCATGATCATAACATGACATATGTCATGAATATGAAGGAGGTTTGCATGTTTAAGCATTCGCTCAGTTATGACATTTTTTAATGCAAATATGACATTGTTTGAGATGTATTTGACATAAACCGATACATCATAACCTGTCAATGTCTTGGTCATGACAACTTGACATTACTAAGACAACACAACCTGTCATAAACATGACATAGCAGATTAATTATCAAACTTAAGAAACCACTTAGCTTTATTGGTTAACATTACATTAAACTGTCAGCTGGTTGGTTTTTGACATTGGCTGTCATGTATGTCTCGCTCACGTTGGTCGTGGTTGATTTCAATCCAATGTTCAGTCAAATTTTAATAAAACACAATAAAAGTAAAATACGCTGGGCGCTATCAAACAATAAACACTGTCATGGTGATTTGCATATTTTGTATCAGTTTATTGTGTGACCACATAGCAAGATTGCACCAAATGAGAATATGCACACAGACTGTTCCAAAAACAAACAAAAAAAAATAATAATCATAACAATAATTGTCTGGTGAAACGTACGTTACTTGTTAATGCACAAGACAGTCACTCATTTCGGTCTTTTGTCATGCACGCTCTCCCATCACACATTTCTCATGTGGAAAAACTATTTATAATATATTTAATATGCGCAACTCTCAAGCTGGAGTTCAAGGCAAGGCAAGGCAAGTTTATTTATATAGCACATTTCATACACAATTCGAAGTGCTTTACATAGAAAAAATTAAAATGATCAAAAGAAATCAGAATAATTAAAACACTTTAGAATAAAAAAAATATACATTTAAAAATAAAATACAGTTCAGCAGTCGACCCTGCCACTTATCAGCAAAAAAAAAAAAAAAAAAAGAAAGGTGCTACTCAATAGCCAATCAGAAAAGGGCATTATTGTATCTGGGTAAGATTTAACGCAACAACCAATGAAAAAAAAAATAGCATATCCTGGAATTGTTCATGTGATTCTGCTACAACATCTTCCGAACGTTTTGTTCACCAAGAGAAAACTAACCAGTGGAGATCCGAGTATCACTTAGAGCACAGAGTAAGTCATGATCTTCTGTTTTAATGTTACAACAAATTCACAACTTGTTTGACGAGAACGTTTCCCAGATAATTTCCTGTTCACTGACAACACTTGCTCAGAACAAGTAGTTTAGGCCTAGTCATATTTCCCTTATCACACGGTGACTGACATATTGTCACATTATAAACATCTCTATCTCCAAATAGGCTTAATCATTTGATCAGCACTAAATAAATTAGTCGATTTTAGAGGTCACTTTTAAAATCATGTCAAGTTTTATGATTATATCCTGGCTATGGATGCATTAATCATTGCATCTGTCTTTCAAAAGATGTTCGGGAAAAAAGCAATTATGCATCCTCGTATTCGCTCTGAGAGGAAAGGCCAGTTTAGAGGATAATTTGCTGATCTTTTTGCAAAAAAAAAAAAAAAAATGTAGAATACAGTTAATGTCCCAGGTGAAAAAGATGTTCAATTAAGTGTATTAAAAATGTACTTAAATATTTTTTTTAGTACAATACAAATATAATATAATGCATTTTTAATACACTTAATTGTACGTATTTTTCACCCGGGGTGACTGATGCTGAATATATATGAGCAAATGTAAAAAAAAAAAAATATATATATAATGGAAATGCATTGTTGGATGATTATAAACATGGTATTTTGCTTGTTTATACCTGCAGTGCAGAAAATGATATGACAACAATAAGGTCTAAATGTAACTTCCGTTACTGTACTTGCAATGCGTTATACCCCAACTTAATAGTGATGCCTCACTTAAACATGCTTCAGTTTTGGATTCTCAGTTTGGGAGTGAGAATTGGTTCAAAGTGATGTGCAATCAATAAAAATGATATCAATAAAAATCAATGCATTAGGACGATACTGTAATATAGACATGCTAGCGTTGCATTATCCTGTAATAAATGTAAACCGTAAGCACTTATGCAAATTATACATCATCAACAGAGTTTCGCTTCCACGCGCCGCAGACCACTATAGTGGATTTGGAGAACCACTTTCACACCAAATTAACCGAACTATGAAATCAGCACTCCCAAAAGCTCAAGTAGAAAAGCCTCTAAGAAAACCTGATGACAACATGGTTATTTTCGTATCCCGATTCTATCTAATCGAGGGCGAAAGACGCGCTAACAAGGGCTCCTTTTGGTACTGAGACTCACAGTCTGTAATGTTTGAGACAAAAATACACTCTTTGTTTCACAACAAAGGCATCATCTGTGGTGAAATGAAATAAGAGGATTTGTAGAATAATGAAGATACTTAGAAATATGGAATTCTTGCAGTTAAATGCTTGGGGAAAGAAATTGGGATCAGTGTTGAAAGCTAAACAAACATTGAAGTCAACTTTCTTAACACACATGTGGAGTTGTGCAATGCTTTCCAATGAAATGACGTTCGCTTTAGGAGGATGTCAAAAGGAAACCCTTATTTTTCATCCTCTCGTTGGATAATAAATAATGTCATGATGCAAAGAATTAATGATCATAAATAAGGCTGCAATTTCTTTATGGAAAATAGCATTTGATTGCCGAATGCAGTTACTCGGCTACATGCAAACTAATGATGTCACCTCTTTTTTATGCTATCCTTGCGCAGACGTCATGAGAGAGACACACTAGTCTCAAAATAATACATTCATTTTAAGTTCATAAATGAAGGTTCAGGAGAATCTCATCCTTTGTGGGAAGAAAGTCAAATACGTTCAAATTGTGCAGATTATATGGGCATCTGAAGAGGGAATGCTTTTTGTATGGCATTTTTGCTTCCTTTTCCATATAAATATATATACACCATACTAATACTGTGTTTGACCCCCTTTCGCCTTAATTCAACGTGGCATTGATTCAACAAGGTGCTGAAAGCGTTCTTTAGAAATGTTGGCCCATATTGATAGGATCGCATCTTGCAGTTGATGGAGATTTGTGGGATCGAAGCTCCCATTCCACCACATCCCAAAGATGCTCTGTTGGGTTGAGATCTGGTGACTGTGGCGGCCATTTTACTACAGTCAACTCATTGACATGTTCAAGAAACCACTTTGAAATGATTCATGGTGCATTATCCTGCTGGAAGTAGCCATCAGAGGATGGGGACATGGTGGCCATAAAGGGATGGACATGGTCAGAAACAATGCTCAGGTAGGCCGTGGGATTTAAACGATGCCCGATTGGCACTAAAGTGTGCCAAGAAAACATCCCCACACCATTACACCACCACCACCAGCTGCACAGTGGGAACAAGGCATGATGATCCATGTTCTCATTCTGTTTACGCCAAATTCTGACTCTTCAAAAACAGAAATCGAGACTCATCAGACCAGGCGACATTTTTCCAGTCTTCAATTTTGCCGAGCTTTTGCAAATTGTGGCCTCTTTTTCCTATTTGTAGTGGAGATGAGTGGTACCCGGTGGGGTCTTCTGCTGTTGTAGCCCATCCGCCTCAAGGTTGTGTGTGTTGTCTGCATACCTCGGTTGTAACGAGTGGTTATTTCAGTCAAAGTGTCTCTTCTATCAGCTTGAATCAGTCGGCCCGTTCTCCTCTGACCTCGAGCATCAACAAGGCATTTCCGCCCATTTTCACTGGATGTTTTTCCCTTTTCATTCCATTCTTTGTAAACCCTAGAAATGGTTGTGTGTGAAAATCCCAGTAACTGAGCAGATTGTGATATACCACGCTCAAAATTGCTTAAATCCCCTTTCTTTCCCATTCTGACATTCAGTTTGGAGTTCAGGAGATTGTCTTGACCCTTAAATGCATTGAAGCAACTGCCATGTGATTGGTTGATTAGATAATTGAACAGGTGTTCCTAATAATCATATAGGTGAGTGTATATATATATATATATATAGCCTATACAGTACTTTATTTCCTTTTTATGCTGCCAGACTAACCTCCTGAAAGTTTCCCAAAGAGTTAAACGGAAATTATCAGCCTAAACATTTCATTGAGTTTCATGACTTTGGCCAATTTCCGATCTGCAGTGAACAATCAGTACAGGTCCGAACGCTAGACGCATGCTTTCTCTAACCTGATGCTTAGACTGTAATATTTACAGTGTGTTTTGACCACAAGGACTGTACAGTTCACTTAAAAAGTGAAGACAACAATGATATTTCAGCCAAACACCCCCCTTCTTCGTTTTTTCGGCTCCATAGACGAACACATGTCGTGATATAAAAACAAAATTCACAACCAACCACTGTGATCACCTAAGGCAATTGACTCACTGCCCACGAATATGTTTTGCATTTACTAATTAAACTAAATAAAATGTTTAGCTTTGTGCTGACCAATGCTGGGAAGCCAGAATGTTCTTGCCTTGCCATCTATAAACAACTTTATTACACGCTGTTTGCCTCACAATTTTGTACACATAAAATCAGATTCTCGGCAACAATGTGTCACCATTAGTTTAAGATCCTGAGCCGGTCTGACGCATATATTCACACAGCAGGACGAGGACGGTTTATGCGTTCGACACCCCAAGCCAATTATAAAGGGTTCAAACAAGACCAGACTCGCTTTTTGTACTTTTGCTGTCTCTACTTTAATTATTTTTCTCTGAAAAACGGAGGCTATAGTGGAGAAGGAGGGACTTGAAATTAAAGTGATATTGATCCGTGACTTAGAATACGCAGCATGATTATTGCTCATTTTGTCTGGTAAACGTCTCGGCCAACAAAGTCGTCTGGTAAATAGTTTTTCATGGTTCTTTTCGTTTGGCTGTTGCAGGGAAACTGTCAGTTTCTTGTGTTTATTTTTGTACTCAAAGCTCGCCGGTAACATCGCTTTTGGAGTTGCAAGTAATGCAAGTAAAACTAG
Source organism: Pimephales promelas (assembly GCF_988280905.1). Lineage (NCBI taxonomy): Eukaryota > Metazoa > Chordata > Actinopteri > Cypriniformes > Leuciscidae > Pimephales > Pimephales promelas. Next base: position 1,965,968 of record NC_142772.1, read on the forward strand.
CTGTCCTGAACGTCAGAATGAATCCGTCATGGGCACAGTTAAAACATTAGACAAGCCAAAATCAACTATTTAAGACAGGGAAAAAACACCACATATTCCCTGTGCATAAATGTGCTGTGCAATTGCAACAGATTGACATAATATTATAAATAATAATAATGATTTAATAAGGACACTCTCCACACTCTCAGAAAAAAAGGTACAAAAGCTGTCACTGGGACTGTACCTTTTCAAAAGGTAAACTTTTGTCCATTTTAGGTGCTAATATGTACATTTAGGTGTTAATATGGACATTTATTTGCTAATATGTACATTTAAGGTGCTAATATGTACATTTTAGGTGCCAATATGTACATTTTAGGTGCTAATATGAACATTTAGGTGTTAATATGGACATTTATTTGCTAATATGTACATTTAAGGTGCTAATATGTACATTTTAGGTGCCAATATGTACATTTTAGGTGCTAATATGGACATTTAGGTGTTAATATGGACATTTATTTGCTAATATGTACATTTAAGGTGCTAATATGTACATTTTAGGTGCCAATATGTACATTTAGGTGCCAATATGTACATTATAGGTGCTAATATGTATATTTAAGGTGCTAATATTTACATTTTAGGTGCTAATGTGTACATTTAGGTGCCAATATGTACATTTTAGATGCTAATATGTACATTTTAGGTTCTTATATGGACATGTAGGTGTTAATATGGACATTTATTTGTTAATATGTACATTTTAGGTGCTAATATGGACATTGTAGGTGCTAATATGTACATTTTAGGCGCTAATATGGATATGTTGATGTTAATTTAAGGTGCTAATATGTACATTTAGGTGCCAATATGTACATTTTAGGTGCTAATGTGGATATGTAGATGTTAATATGTACATTTTAGGTGCTAATATGGACATGTAGGTGTTAATATGGACATTTATTTGCTAATATTGACATTTTAGGTGCCAATATGTACATTTTAGGTGCTAATATGTACATTTTATGTGCTAATATGTACATTTAGGTGCCAATATGTACATTTTAGGTGCTAATATGGACATGTAGGTGTTAATATGTACATTTATTTGCTCATATGTACATTTTAGGTGCTAATATGTACATTTTAGGTGCTAATATGGACATTTAGGTGCTAATACGTCAGTTACATGACGATCCTGGGACGTCATACAACTGACGCTTTACCTTTAACGTCGGTTAGGTGACGGGGTAGGTTTAGGTCTGGAGTCGGGTTAGGATCCGATGACGTCATCTAACCGACGTTAAAGGGTACTCTAAAACGGCGGATGTTGGCGTATGGTCAAAAGACGTCCCAAGACGTCAGTTATATGACGTCTTGGGATGAGACTGTGTTAACCATTACGGTACTAAAATGCACCATTTAGGTACAAAAGCGTACCTTTTGAAAAGTGACAGCTTTTGGACCTTTTTTCTGAGAGTGCAGGATGTTGGAGATATAAATCTCAAATACAAGGACACAGTCCTCAAACAGAAAAAAATCGTACTTGAGAATGTTATCCTGTGATAAATCACTCCTCAGGTCATAGTTATAATTAAATAACTGGCAAAGCATGTATCGAACGTCTTCATATGGAAAATTTGAGCTTCAAAATGCCCATCATGAAACTTTTCTCATGGTTTAAGCAGGGTGTCGCCAAAAAGATTTCTATTGTTTAGAAATGTGAATAAAGTGTAAATGTGTTGAGATCCTGTCCTGTTGAATAGACCCCTCATCTTACAGTCCAAAGAAGAAAAAACCCTCATTGGGATATCGTCGTCTTGTAGGACCAAATGTTAACTTTTCAACTTCTCGCATTGAAAGATTTGTTTAAAACCTCTAGATGGCATCCGTTTGCTGAAGCACGGTTGTTCTGGAGGAACCAAGTGAGATGTCTCTATTAGCTCTGACCGCGTCAAATTTAATGATATCTCAAAGCCACGCCATATTCCTCTTTTTGCAAAACGGATGTGAATCGTCTCTGTCATCTGATTCCTTCACTTTCTGCAAGATTTGCTCATTTGAAATAGGGCCAACAAGTCCGAATACAGCGTATATGAACATGTGATGCATTTGCTTTTCTTTTCTAAAGTTTCCTTGCTGCTTTTTTTTGCAGACATGTCTGAGTTTGAGACATTAAGATCTCTTATGAAACTATACAGGAGACACGGATGGAGATCGCTTCATCTGAAGTCTCAATTTGCTCTTTTTTTAATCTCACTGCTGTCAACTGAGATCTCGTTCCTGAATCGTGTGTGTAATTGCTGTAATGAAATCAGCTCAGGTGAAACTCACATTTTAAGGCAGGATACATGTACTATATAAGTCTCTTTGTAACAACATTGTCGACTAGCAGTTATTAGAGTATTAGTACACTGTAGAAATGAATATGCTTTATCTAAACAAAAAAATTGTGGCAACAGATTACAAGCAATATTATTAATTAAATTTAACAAATTATAATTGAGTAATAATTAATCAAATTAATTCCTTAAAAGTTAACCATTTAAAATGAGTAAAACTTCCAACAACAACCAAAAAAAACGTAAATTGAAGTCGCCATTATGGTGATCGGTGTTTGTTTTAAAATTACCTGTTAACATCAGGTGTCTTCAATGATGGCACTATAAAATAAAGAGTTCTTAATTAATCTTTGACGTCAGTCCATTAGTGAGATATGTTTTGCTCAATTCTAATTTGTTAAATTTAATTAATAATATTGCTTGTAATCTGTTGCCACAATTCTATTGATTAGATAAAGCATATTTATTTTTACAGTGTAGACAGTCTGTTTAATATCCGCTAGCACTTTATTTTGATGCTCCTCAACAGACATCACTGACTTGAGTAACTTGCAACTACAACGTATTATACAAACCCTAAGCCTACTAATACTTACACTCTCAGAAAAAATGTATAAACTGTCACTGGGGATGTACCTTTTCAAAAGGTACAATTTTGTACATTTTATGTACATTTTAGGTGCTAATATGTGCATTTTAAGTGTTAATATGTACATTTCAGGAGCTAATATGTACATTTCAGGAGCTAAATGCCCATTTTAGGTCCTAATATGTCCATTTTAGGTGCTAATATGTACGTTTTAGGTGCATTTTAAGTGTTAATATGTACATTTTAGGTGCTAACATGAACATTTTAGGTGTTAATATGTACATTTCAGGAGCTAATATGTCCATTTTAGGTCCTAATATGTCAATTTTAGGTGCTAATCTGTACATTTTAGGTGCATTTTAAGTGCTAATATGTGCATTTTAGGTGCTAATATGTACATTTTAAGTGTTAATATGTACATTTCAGGAGCTAATATATACATTTCAGGAGTTAATATGTACATTTCAGGAGCTAATATGCCCATTTTAGGTTCTAATATGTACATTTTAAGTGCATTTTAAGTGTTAATATGTACATTTTAGGTGCTAACATGAACATTGCAGGTGTTAATATGTAAATTTCAGGAGCTAATATGCCCATTTTAGGTCCTAATATGTCCATTTTAGGTGCTAATCTGTACATTTTAGGTGCATTTTAAGTGCTAATATGTACATTTTACATTTTAAGCGTTAATATGTACATTTCAGGAGCTAATATGTACATTTCAGGAGCTAATGTCCATTTTAGGTCTTTATACAGTATGTACATTTCTGGATTTAATATGTGCATTTTAGGTGTTGATAAGTACATTTTAGGTGCTAATATGTACAATTTAGGTGCTAATATGTACATTTCAGGAGCTAATGTCCATTTTAGGTCTTTATACAGTATGTACATTTCGGGATCTAATATGTGCATTTTAGGTGTTGATAAGTACATTTTAGGTGCTAATATGTACATTTCAGGTGTTAATATGTACATTTTAGGTGCTAATATGTACATTTTAGGTGCTAATATGTGCATTTTAGGTGCTAATATGTACATTTTAAGTGTTAATATGTAGATTTCAGGAGCTAATGTCCATTTTAGGTCCTTATATGTACATTTCTGGACCTAATATGTGCATTTTAGGTGTTAATATGTAGATTTTAGGTGCTAATATGTACATTTTAGGTGTTAATATGTAGATTTTAGGTGCTAATATGTACATTTTAGGTGCTAATATGTGCATTTTAGGTGCTAATATGTACATTTTAAGTGTTAATATGTAGATTTCAGGAGCTAATGTCCATTTTAGGTCCTTATATGTACATTTCTGGACCTAATATGTGCATTTTAGGTGTTAATATGTAGATTTTAGGTGCTAATATGTACATTTTAGGTGTTAATATGTACCACTAAGGTACCAATATGCAGCCTTTGGGTAAGTGTACCTTTTGAAAAGGTATAGCCCCAGTGACAGCTTTTGTGCCTTTTTTCTGAGAGTGTATACTAATGTAGTTGCAAAGTTACTAACTGAATGTCTAATCGAAATCAAGTGTAACTATTTTTTAGTGGCTGTTCTTGTGACTGTTATTATCGTTGCTATATTTGCTTTTTGATTTAGTGTTTCTGCCGAGCAGTTCCAATGATTTCCAACAGCGCTTTAGAAAGCATTGATTCACGCAGGACACTAAAGCACATGCGGCATTTGCATAATGTATACTGACATGATAACGTCACTCTTTTGCTTATCTCACTGCTTTCATAACTCAAGATTATTTTTTTTAATGTTTCTTGGGAGAAATACAGTAAAAGTGAAGCACTATATGATGATCCGTTTGGCATATCTTCGTGGAAGACATGATTAGGTTCATATTGAGATGTTTGCAGACTTTGTTGTCTTGGCAAATCTTAGCATATAGTGTAGACATTGTTGAGATCTCTTCTGAACTTTATTTTACAGTGTCATTGTTACATACGTCACAACTATAACTAATGAACATTTGCATGCAACTAACCCTATAGAAACTTAAAAGGTTCTATCAGCGCTACGTATTTGGAACCTCTAAAAGGTTCCATACACTCTTAAAAAAAGGGTTCCTCTGGGTTTCTATATAGAACCCTGGGGTTCCATACTTGGCCAATAGAACCTTTTACCAAAAAAAATGGTTCTATATAGAACCATATATGAAGCGGGGGATGGAACCATTTCTGGTTCTAAATAGAACCATTTTTTGTAGTTACTTAATATTACTTAAGTGTATAATTACTGTGTAACAATGACACCCTAAAAACAAGTGCATCCGAAGAAAACAAGTGAGATCGCTTCATCAAATTTCTCCTTTTGTTCTCCGTTTAATCTCATTGCTGTTGACATTAGATCTCGTTCCTGAAAAGTTTGTGTTGTGATGAATGTAATGAAATCAAATCAATTGTCAGGATAGGCTACTATATATTTTCAGCGGCTGCTCTTTTGGTCATAAATGCTATATTTGCAATATTCCACACTGTAAAAAAAAATATTTTCAATATTTGTTATCACAACATATTTTCTTTTGTCAAATCAACTTTATTATAATTTATTTAGTTGAGATAACTTACTATTTTGAGTTTCTGATGATTAAATTAATCTCCTTCATTGTATTAACTCACTTTTTCCAGTTCAATCAACTTAAAATTTTAAGGCAACCAGGTTACTTACATTTTTAAGTAAAAACCAACAATAGTTTTTTACAGTGTAGTAATCACAACATTTTTTTCTTTTGTCAAATCAACTTAAATAATTTATTTGGTTCAGATAACATATAATTTTGAGTTTCTGATGATTAAACTCACTTTTTGTTCAATCAACTTAAAATTTTAAGGCAACCAGGTTACTTACTTTTTTAAGTTAAACCATCAATATTTTTTTACAGTGTGATTGCCTCAAAATGTACATCTGTGTGCAAGTTTGAGGGACTTAATTTAACTTAAATAGACCTCTTTAGCTACACTTTAAAAAGGTTGTTGTACATTTTACAGTAATTTACTGGCAGCTGGATGCCAGTAAGTTACTGTAAAATTGTTTACAGTATCACTGCTGTAATTTTATTTACAGTCATACAATTGTATACTGCATTAATATATTTACAGTACGAGTACTGTATTTTTAATTTACAGTACCATATTTTAATTTACAGGACTAATACGGTATATTGTATTCATGAGTACAACTACTGTATTTTTACTTAATGAACAGCTTGATATACTGAAGGACGCTAAGCATGATGAGTTCAGACACATGAGTCTCATACACAGGCTCAGTCGCAGGACCACGTTTGAGTTTCATCATTTGGGCGATCTAGCGTTCCTCTCCGCTTCTTCCAAATCCGCTAATTAACGAGGAGAAGGGTGTCAGAGTGTGAGTATCTCTCACTGTTTCTCGCCATGGACTCGTGAGGGGGGGGATGGAGCGAGAGAGAGAGAGAGGGAACCAGTCGCCACACGCCGATGATGTCATCTCTCATCTCCACTGGAAGACATTCAATGTTTGATTCTCATCTCCGTTTCAGCCTCCCGTCACAGCATGTTTGTTATCGGGGATCCGTCACTGTCCGACACCTCCCGTTTTCCCCGTCGAGGGTCGTGTCGAGGGCTATCCTGTTGTTTACGTAACGATTCCGGCATCGGCTTTGTCCCCGAGTGCCGATGCTCGTCGATAAGCCAGCTTGTCTGAAGCGAGATTCAATTAAAAGGAGATAAAAGGGTGTCCTTCAGGATGAGTGGAGATAACGAATTGGAGAGCCTCAGCTGACTTGCTTTGTTTGCTTAATTAAGGATGACCTCATCGCTAAAAATGGCTCCCGCTTCCCCTGGCGTCGCGAGTGGGCCATCAGCAGATTGAGTACAGGCTGCAAGCCAAGTCTGGCTTCTTTATTCAGCACACACACACATTCGCAAAACACTCACGCTAATATAAAGTTGAGACTGAGTTCATTTGGACAAAGTATAAGCATTCCTGCAGATAGTGAAATGCACAAATTAAAAAATATGTTCATGATTTGGTAATCACTACATTTTTTTTCTTTTGTCAAATCAACTTAATTAATTTATGTGGTTCATATAACGTCATATTTTGAGTTTCTGATGATTAAATCAATCTCCTTCATTGTATTAACTCATTTTTTCCATTTCAATAAACTTAAAATATTAAGGCAACCAGGTTACTTCATTTGTTAAGTTAAACCAACAATATATATATATATATTGTTGGTTTAACTTATATATATATACATTTATATATATATATATATATATATATATATATATATATCTTTTTTTATTTTTTTATTTTTTTACAGTGTCAGTGGGTGCACTGCAGGGATATTATAGTTTAATGAAACTATATATATAAAAACCTTTTTAACTTGAAATAAAATACATTTTAACTGAAATAAATGTCATTTTAATTTAGTTTAAGTTGATTTACTTAAAGACTTAGTGAGATAACTGTAAACAAATATTTTCACGATTTCTAATTACAACATTTTTTTCTTTTGTCAAATCAACTTAGATAATTGATGTAGTTCAGATAACATAATATTTTGAGTTTCTGATGATGTAATTAATCTCCTTCATTGTATTAACTCACTTTTTCCAGTTCAATGAACTTAAGATTTTAAGGCAACCAGGTTACTTACTTTTTTAAGTTAAACCAACAATATTTTTTACATTAAAAACTAATGCAAATGACAAAACACACATTTTTACATTCTAAATTTAAAAAAATGAAATAGAAAATATAAGTAAAAACTTAATTCAAAATATTGATACAAATTATGTTATCTCAATGACAATAAAATGATTGATGCATTGAGGAATAATTGGTGCATTGATCCAAAAATGCATTTGTGTTGTCATTTCGTCCTGTCATGGTTCAGTTTGATGTCAGATGTGATTGGTAGAGGAGCAGGAGAGCTGCTGACACATTAGGACAGACCATGTGACGCCAATTAGCTCATCTGGCATTTAAGTCTAAAAGTGCAAGTTGTCCAAAGGGCAAAGACAGTCGGACCAATTTAGTCCACATAAAAACATGGAATTTGCTCTCGTTATCTAGTGTGACGTTTTTAGCTTGAGCAGATGTGGGTGTGGCCTTGGCTAAATCAGTCAAATTAAGTATTATACGTTCTTCCTTTTGAAATCTATTAAAATGAACACATTTTTAATTTTAAACGCATCAAGTTGCATCAATAATGCAGCAAATGCATCAAGTTACAATATTTTTCTGTAAGGATGAAGTAGGCCATCACGTTTATTTTCTAGGTTTCTTTTCCAGGGAGTGTTTAATCAATGCTTCAGTATCAAGCGCACTGGCTCCGATTCTGTGGTCAGGCCCATTACAGGGACTGTGTCTCTGCTAATAAATTGAATGGACACAGTGATGTCAGATTAGCAAATGGCCTTTTAAAATGCAGAGCTGTGATCAGTCTCTCTCCATCTCTCTTTTTGCATCACAGTCTCTTGGACATAAAAAGGCCATCATGTACTTTTTTGACTTTGTCTGACTCGTTTCTAATTATCAGGATGACTAATGGCAGAAACTCCAGCTCTGTATTACCTTTTCAGATATATAGTTATCACCAGACTGTTGATTATATGCAAAGATATAACGGTTATAGTAATGATGCAAAAATATATATATAATTAATTGCATTCGGAAACACAGTTCTCCTAAACAATCAAAAATGAACCTGGTATTTTGTTACTCGTTCAATTCCCTTAAAAACTTAGTATATTTATATTTTTTACTAAATTAACATCAAATGTAATACATTTTCCTTAATAATGCGTGCAAACAGTGTGTATATTATGCATACAAGACACGCATTATTTATGAATTGCATTATGCATACAGTAAATGCATATTTGTATACGCATATGAGTTATTTATTAATTGCATTATGCATGCATACAGTGCATGGTTATCTAGAGGGGGGAAAAAGTATACTAATTTGCCAATTTTCTGACGTTTTGGTTTTGGTTCTTGTTGTAAACTTTGAATACAATGGTGGATCCACTTCTTCTATCCTTCCGAATGAAAGTCCTGTAAACCACACGACTCAGTCATGCCATCTGACGCCTTGTAGAGTGTAGAAAAGCAATTGTATCACAAAAAAAGGAGTATACCCATGCCTTTTTGGCCCATAGAGGGATACTGAAGCGCACAAATCCAGTCATGTGAACAGCGCAGGTCAAAATCACACACTTTTACAGCAGCTAACTTAATAAAACACTGAAACATGCACTGTAAAAAAAAAATATATATATATATATATATATATTCAAGATTTGTTATCACAACATATTTTCTTTTGTCAAATCAACTTTATAATAATTTATTCTGTTGAGATAACTTATTATTTTAACTTATTATTTTGACTTCATTGTATTAACTCACTTTTTCCAGTTCAATCAACTTAAAAATTTAAGGCAACCAGGTTACTTACTTTTTTAAGTTAAACCAACAACATTTTTTTTACAGTGAATCACAACATTTTTTTCTTTTGTCAAATCAACTTAAATAATTTATTTGGTTCAGAGAACATATAGTTTTGAGTTTCTGATGATTAAATCATTCTCCTTCATTGTATTAACTCACTTTTTCCAGTTCAATGAACTTAACATTTTAAGGCAACCAGGTTACTTACTTTTTTAAGTTAAAACATCAATATTTTTTTACTGTGTGATTGCCTCAAAATATACATCTGTGTGCAAGTTTGAGGGACTTAATTTAACTTAAATACACCTCTTTAGCTACACTTTAAAAAAGGTTGTTGTACATTTTACAGTAATTTACTGGCAGCTGGATGACAGTAAGTTACTGTAAAACTGTTTACAGTATCACTACTGTAATTTTATTTACAGTAATACAGTTGTATTACTGCATTAATATATTTACAGTACGAGTACTGTATTTTTCATTTACAGTACCATATTTTTATTTACAGGACTAATACGGTATATTGTATTCATGAGTACAACTACTGTATTTTTACTTACAGTATTACATGTAAAAATGAATATGCGTTATCTAATCAATAAAATTGTGGCAACAGATTACAAGCAATATTATTTATTAAATTGAACAAAGTAGAATTGAGTAATAGTTAATCAAATTAACATTCTAATTAATTCTAATTTCTACAATTTAATTAATAATATTGCTTGTAATATGTTGCCACAATTTTATTGATTAGACAAAGCATATTGTTTTTTTCAGAATTGATTTCCTATTACATAATTAGATTTTTTTTTTCGATTTACAGTAGAAAATAATTACAGTAGTAAACATATATTTTCCCACAATCCTTGGCTATTTACAGTATTATACTGTACATATTACAGTACAATACTGTCAGAGATTGTGCCATATTGCCGATCCCTTAGTTAATTTATAACAGCCTAAAGCATCACTAGAATGTGGAATAACATGATTTTCAAAATGATTTTAATGATAATATAAGAAATATGTGGCGTTTCCATTGCACTGCATGTGAACTCTTCTGAACTTGCACTGATCTCAAGTGAGCGTAAAACCAGCGAATGTGTGCTGACATTAATGAGATAGAGAGCATTGCTTCGGGAGATGAAAGAAAGGCATCGTTGAGAACGAACGACCTGTGCTTTTCACTCCCAGCTATTGTTTCAGTTCTTACAGAAACATGTGTGAGACTTGGATCCACGTTGATGGAAGTGCCCTCACTAGTGTTTTTAATCTGGAATTGTGTTTGTACTATTCAACCGAATAGAAATGTGAATTTTAGTTTGTCCGCAATAATTATGCAGTTCTTTTTTGGCATTGAACCATATCAATTTGGTTTTTACTTTTGTTAAATTGGAGGCACATGTCAAATTTGTGTTGTTACACTTTATTTGGTAACACTTTATTTTACAATGTCCTTGTTTTATGTTACATGCACTTAGTAATAACAGTAAGTTATGCATAATTACATGCAACTAACCCTCAACCAAACCCTAACCCTTTAGTAAGTACATGTAGTTTATTAATATTACTCAGTACTTAAATATATAAAAGGTGTCATATTCAGTTGTAATTATACATTTAATACTGAATATTAATTAACAACATGTACTTACTATAGGGTTATGTAATTGTGCATAATTTACTGTGGTAAGAACAGTGTTGGGTGTAACTAATTACTAAGTAATTAGTTACTGTAATTTAAATACTTTTCCCTTGAAAATGTAAAGTAAGGGATTACTCTTCATTTATATGTAATTTAATTACAGTTACTTCTGATGTAATTGAGGTAAATACTGTGTAGATCAATCCAATCTCACGTATGATTTTATGAGGTGTCTAAATTTTACGACCGCACTCGTACAAATTTGTATGAATTATTGTAAAATATGTATGAAAAAAGTGTGAAATGTCATGAGATCAGACATAAAACAATAGTGGGTTTAACATCAAAATGTATTGTCTGGTGCTAAAAAGTATGTTTTTATAATGTAACCTTCTCCACCTTGGTCAGTTTAAGGATAATTCATGCAATTTTATAGTATTTATTTGAAAGAATTAAAACAGATTCGTCTATCCTTGTATTATTCAGCTGGTTGAGATTGATATGGGATTATGAAAGTAATTAGTAATTAAATACTTTTTAGAGAGAGTAATTAGTACACACTCTAAAAAATGCTGGGTTGTTTTAACCCAACTTTGGGTCAAATATGGACTAACCCAGCCGTTGGGTTAAATTTTTACATTACATTTTTAACCCAACATTTCGGGTTTGTCCATATTTGACCCAAAATTGGGTTAAAACAACCCAGCATTTTTTAGAGTGCACTAATCTAATTACACTGCGGTCATTAGTAACTAGTAATTAATTACTTTTTTAGAGTAACTTACCCAACACTGGGTAAGAACATGTAACATAGACACTGTAAAATAATGTGCTACTGAAATTTGTTTCTATATTGTTTGGGCAAATACTGTCTGTGGCTAATTTAAATGAATTTGTAAAATCATACACTCTAAACAATGCTGGGTTGTTTCAACCCAAATGTGGGTCAAATATGGACAAACCCAAATGTTTGATTAAAAATGTAATTAAAATTTTTAACCCAACTTTCAATTGTATTTTTTTTTTAAATTACATTTTAAACCAACATTTGGGTTTGTCCAATTTGACCCACATTTGGATTGAAACAACCCAGCATTTTTTTTAGAGTGTATTAATTACCGCTGATGGTTAGGTTCAGGGGTGGAGCTTAATGTTTTGTTTTGTCTTCTGAAAAAATTTACATTTCCATATGCATTTAAAATAGTTATTTATAAATAGTTAGTTATTTATGCATTTATTCGACTCTTCTTGCTTCTTTTTTTTTTTTTTACTTTTTAACTAGGTATATACGGTTGTCTTCAGTATGTGTACTGTTTGATACATTTCAGGGTTTTGTTTTTCAATATCCTGCCTTGTCAAACTCTTAAATAAATGAGAATAGTTGAATTTTACCATGAGATCGGGCTGCCGTGCCGCATAATTATCACTTTAAAAAAATGCTGGGTTGTTTCAACCCAAATTTGGGTCAAATATGGACAAACCCAAATGTTGGGTTAGAAAATGTAATTAAAGGGGTGATAAACTGAGAAATCTAATTTTCCTTGAGCTTTTGACATCTAAGAGGTCATCATATTATAAGTTTCAGAACTGAAAACGTCCTTGTTGGTTCAATAAAAGCTTTTATTGACACCAGCCTCAGCAAACAACTCGGGGAACTATGACGTCAAAGAGGATGAAACCCCACCCCCTCAGAAGAAGATCAACTCCTACTATAACACGGCCATTAGCCCCGCCCACCGATTCGTGCATTACACGCATAGATAAATAACATAGATGCCTACCTAGTGATGACAAACCAGATCGAGATACCGAGCAATAAACATGCCGTTACAAAATATTGTGAAGTGCCTGTTTGTGGAAGACATTCACTGCATAAGAGAGTGAGTTGAAACTCATTATAATATGCAAAACTGTTATCCACTCACAGCAGTGGGCGTTTACTTCTAAGTCGTCAGTGCGAGACGCCCATAAAAACCGAGCGTTTTTCAGCTAGGCTCCAAACTAGGGTACAAAATAGCCTATTACTTATTCATTTCGACGTTTTTTAATGTAAAAACCAAGCGAACGTCATAAGTTGACCTCAGACAACAATATAATAAAATTTAAAAAGCCAGTTCATGACCCCTTTAAAAAATTGTACCGTTGAAAGTGAAAGTTGGGTTGACATTTTTAACTCATATTTGACCCAAATTTGGGTTGAAACAACCCAGCATTTTTTAGAGTGTATCATGTTGGCACAGATAACACTGCAAAACTTTTGCAACAAGAGGAAGATGCATGAGTCCAGATGCTTGAAATGACATGAATAACTCCCATGATGGGATGGAGCGGATAAATGAGAAAAATGTTTTTTTTTTCAGTCTCTCTCCTTCTATTCAGCATGATTTGCTTCATACCTGCTTACTCGAGCGAGAGGTCACCTAACATCTGCGACAAGGTTTTATTCGCTGTGTTAACTCAACATCACGCAATATGTTTCTCCACTAGAATGTCTCTGCTAATCTCAACCGGCTGTTCGCGGTTCCTGTTTATATCGGCAGACCCGTCTGATAGGTACCAGGCACTTAACAGGATCCTGGGAAGATCGCAGGTACTCCCGCGCAAACTCGGATGCCTCGGAAAGACCTCACATGCTGTATTAGAGCGGGTCGTGCATTTCTGTACAAAGCGCTTCTTCCCACCTCCATCTTTTTTTAAATCCAATCTGACTGAGGTTGGCACTGCCATTGCACTTTTTTTTTTACACAAAGCGTGTGTAACCTATGTTGCAATCATTGTTTTGTTAGGGTAAACCCAAAAAACTGTCAAACTGTAATTCCTCAACTGAAAGAGTCAAATGTAAATCACATTTCTTACTCTCAAGACTTTCAATTATTTTGGCACTGAGTGAGAATAAGAAAGTAATACTGAAAACGCAAGTTCACACACCCTTGCTTCGTAGTATGATGTTGAACTCTTATGAGTCCCTTTCCCATTGTGGATGAGATCTCAAATGTCTAGTGAATGCAAAACGACCAAATAATTTTTATGGCAAACTATGACAAAAAAATACAAACTGTTATTTTCGAGAGGCAACTCATGGTTAGATTGGATACCAAGACTGTTGACCTTGAACAGGATAATTTGTGTGAATGCATTTCTATCATGATTTTTACCATGGTAACGGATATGACAATGTTAAGGGGTTAGTTCACCCAAAAATGAAAGATCTGTCAGTATTTACTCACTCTCATGTTGTTCCAACCCCGTAAGACCTTCGTTCATCTTCCGAACACAAATTAAGATATTTAAGATATTAAGATCGCTCCTGCATACTAGTCCATAGGCTTCTTCAAGGAATGCATCGAAAAGTCATTTAAGACATCGTTAAAATAGTCCAAGTGACTACAGGGGTTCAATATTAACTTTATCAAACGACGAGAACATTTTTTGTGCGCAAAAAAACAACAAAACTAACGACTTTATTTCAACTATTCCCTTCCTTCTCTATGGGCCTGTAGTCAGTTAACGTAGTGTGATTGCGTAAAGCTACGTCACACGTAGGCTCACTATTGGCCGACGCTGGTCATGTGTGTGATACGTGTGACGTACAATAACAGAAGCTTACGCTATTAAACTAGTAACCTGACGCGTGCAGAGGGAGAAATAAACGAATAGTTGAAATAAAGTCGTTATTTTTGTTGTTTTTGCGCACAAAATGTTCTCGTCGTTTGATAAAGTTAAGATTGAGCCCCTGTAGTCACTTGGACTATTTTAACGATGTCTTTAATGACTTTTCGAGGCCAGCAAGAGCCATTCCCTCAAGAAGCCTATGGACTAGTATACAGGAGCGATCTTAATATCTTAAATATCTTAATTTGTGTTCTGAAGATGAACGAAGGTCTTACGGGGTTGGAACAACATGAGGGTGAGTAAATACTGACAGAATTTTCATTTTTGGGTGAACTAACCCTTTAATGTATTTGGTCTTGGCTGCTGTTTATTAGGGGTTCAATTGTAATTGTAACTGTGCGTTCACACCAGACGCGAATAGTGCGTCAAATTGTCTAGTTATACGTTTGGAAACTTTGAGTCCATTCTCGCGTCAAGAGCGAAATTGACGCATGTAAAAACAAAAGTTTAAAGTGAAATTTACGCACGTCAGAATCGAAACCCATTGGCGGCCATCTTTCTGTTGATCGAGCATTTATCGAGAGAGTCGCCGCTCTGGAGTTAAATCACTCGCGCATGACGCGCTATAAGGATTAGCAGTGGTGGAGGAAGTACTGAATCTCAGTACTTAAAGGGTTAGTTCACCCAAAAATGAAGATTAAGTCATTAATTACTCACCCCCATGCTGTACCAACCCCGTAAGACCTTCGTTCGTCTTCGGAACACAAATGAAGATATTTTTGATTAAATTTGAGAGCTGTATAACTACCACATTGGCTGCCTAAGGGACTGCCTCTTGACGGCCCAGAAAGTCAATGAAGAAAATGTTTAAATATCCCAAGTGACTACCGTGGCTCAACTATATGTTTATCAAGCGACGCGAATACTTTTTGTGCGAAAAATCAAACAAAAATAACGAGTTTATTCGACTATTTCTTTTCTTCCTTGTAGGCCAGAAACGAGACTTCCTTAGATTTCCACGACGCATGCGCGAGAATTGCGATCTGCTTACACCAGCTTACACTACTTAAGATCGCAATTCTCGCACATGCGTCGTTTATCATCAAAACAAAAATAAATGACGATCCTCATTTGGATGGTGATCCTCGCTCCAATGCGGGACAAAAGGTCATCAAACTGGGCCCGGGACAGGCGGAAGTACCGCTGACAGCGGCCGAGCGAGCAAATGGTGAAACTCGCCAAAAATTTCACTTGAAATTTCATTTCAAAATTTCAAAAATGTCACCATTTCTGAAACAAGCTTGCAATTAGGCAATATAAACCATGCTTATCCTTACTAACTTATACGTTAATAACTATGTTTGGCAGTAAACGCGATTAATTTATGGTGTAAATCTGAACCTCTTGGCTTGCCATAAGCCTAACCAAACGTATATTACACACGGTGTGTTTTCTATGCACGTAAAAATGTTCGCGTATAAATTGCACGATAAACACACTGCGTGCAAGACGCATTTAGTTGATGTATCTATGGCAACCAAACGTCACTGGTGAGACAAACGTGCAACGAACGGACGGTCAGATTACGTTTTGGCAGGGGAAAAACTGATCAGAAAATGTAACAGAAGTTGTAGATATGTAGTGGAGTAGAAAGTATAATAATTGCTGCAAAATGTAACGAAGTAAAAGTAAAAAGTATGCACTATTTATTCTACTTAAGTAAAGGAAAGATACGTGAAAAATTTGCTTAAGTAAAGTAACAAAGTATTTGTACTTCGTTACATTCCACCACTGAGGTTTAGTAAAGCTGATCGTGCAGACCAAACCGTAAGTGCTGGAGATTTGAAATAGGCCTCAATTTTGGGATAACATCAGCGTATGAGCCCGATTGGCCCATAGGTGGCGCTACAGCAACCAAAATTACTAAATTGCTCCTAACTCCTAGACTGTTTGACTTAGTCTTTGTCTTTACACCGCTGTGATCCTTGGCTCAAGACGGGCAGAATGTAAATCTCCGATTTCGAGTTAGCCAGAAACAAATTTCCGCTATGTCGAATTTTGTCGAAAACCTACTTTTGCGAACAAGTCCTTGGTTTTTCACTCGATCAGAACCAAACCAGTCTAGGGCAATTCTCTGGACTCTCTAGATCCCAACGATGATTAAAACACAAGATCGAGTCCATCGACAGTCCCGTGGCTCATCCTGGTTCGACATTTCATTCAGTAATTAGGCAGTTTTGATTTATAAGCTAATTAATACACTGTAAAAAATATTTTCAAGATTTGTTATCACAACATATTTTCTTTTGTCAAATCAACTTTATAATAATTTATTTAGTCGAGATAACTTATTATTTTGAGTTTCTGATGATTAAATTAATCTTCATTGTATTAACTCACTTTTTCCAGTTCAGTCAACTTAAAATTTTAAGGCAACCCAGGTTACTTACTTTTTTAAGTTAAACCAACAATATTTTTGTATAGTGTAGTTATCACAACATTTTTTCTTTTGTCAAATCAACTTAAATAATTTATTTAGTTCAGATAACATATAATTTTGAGTTTTTGATGGTTAAATTAATCTACTTCAATGTACTAACTCACTTTTTCCAGTTCAATGAACTTAAAATGTTAAGGCAACCTGGTTACTTACTTTTTTAAGTTAAACAACAATATTTTTTTACAGTGATATTGATGATTGCATTATTTTACAAATGGATGTTTACATATGCTATTGCTTGTTTCTGTTTCTTCTTCACTTGTCTCTTGATCAGGAGTTTCAATCCTCGTTCAGAAGATGCGCAATAGCGCCCCCTACCGTATAACGGTGAAAACAACCTGGGCAAGAGTTAATACTTTTCATCGGATAAAAATTTGCAAAACCAACAGACAGACAGACATGATTTATGGAAAATATGTAAATGACGAAATATGTAATATGCGACAATCTTTTCAATAATGAGTCCTTATACAGCGCATCTCTTTCAATCAGTGTTAGGAGTAACGCATTACAAAAGTAATACATTACAGTAACATATTACTTTTTGCTGTAACGCAGTAGTGTAAGGCATTACTAATCAATTTTCAGTAATATTTTACTCGTTACATGTTCAGTGAGGCTTGTATTACAGTTGTATTAAGTGTATTGTCTGCTTTTACTTCTTAAAGGCAACAGACTATGTGAAAGTTTTAAAGCAGTCTTTTAGTGCCAGTTCAGAGCGGTCGCGTCTGTAACATTGTTTTTTCCTCATAAATGCGAACACGAAAACTAAAATAAAATGAATATTTTAAGTTCTATGGAGACTCATCCGATTTGCGCAGTGTAATTAACAGAATTACAAAAAATATATTTTGCCTCCAATTTTTTTGTCACGCATGAATGTGTGTCTTTTCCCTAATATTAAAAATAAAACATAGACTGATATTTGTCTAATGTCTGGAGTCCTTTAAGGAAGTAGCCTATATACGTTTCAATACATGTATTTTCTGAGAATTTTTATTTCATGTTTTGACTGTAAATGTCATGTCCATAATGCTGGACTTCCCCAATTTTAAATAATTTATTGTGGTAATTTTGTGGTGTAGGTCTACGTATTTTATAATGTTAACTTCAAATAATACAAATAGCCTAATTTAAAGATAAGGTAGCATTGGATATGGACGGTAAGGAGAATAACGCGATTCTGCAGGTTCGTGGATCTGAGTCGTGTGGCGAATCGCCATTTCGGTTTCATATTGCATATCATTACAGCCCCAAAGTTAAGTTCTACTTAGTTATTTTGGTGAAAGTAACTCAAAAGTAATACATGAGTACAATTCTGGGACAGTAATATTGTAAGGTAATGCATTACTTTTAAATAACAGTAACAAGTAATACCTAATGTATTACAGTTTGGAAGTAACTTGCACAACACTGCTTCTGATTGTGTCTGTAGTCACTTCACAATTGATGCCAGTCTTGATTCTGAATCGACAAGGCGTAAGTGCATTAACCTCTGACCTGATTTGCTTGATGCCTTCACTAGTTTATCTCACACTTTGTTTTCTCTCCTTTAACACAGTGGAAGCAGCTGTTGCTGACACAGCACTGATTCATACAGACACCTCAGATATAGCATGTGTAGCAGTGTACTCGCAGTTCTCGCACCCTGGTGATAAAGTTATGCCTTCTCTGCTGTAATGAATGAAAGCAGACGCTCGCATGGACACGGTGTTCCTGCCTGCCGAACCCCTGGCATGGAGAGCGTGTTCACCAACAGGGGTTAGCTGAGGTAATGTCTGTCCTGCCAGGCTGTACTCGAGCACAGCTGGGGTATCGGTTTGGCTATGAATACAGAGAGAAAGATGCTCAGTGCTCATATGTGGAGCACACAAAGAGCTGGAAAAGGTCAAATGTGACATGGGTGACATAAGCTTTCAATTGATGCATGGTTTGGATATGACAACATTTGGCCGAGATACAACTATTTGACAATCTGGAATCTGAGGGTGCGAAAAAATCGAAACTTTATGTTCATGACTGTGTGGCATTCACTCACAAAAATAAACGTTTTATATATTTACGGTAGGAAATTTACAAAATATCTTCATGGTACATGATATTTACTTAATATCCTAATGATTTTTGGCATAAAAGAAAAATCTATAATTTTGACCTATGTATTGTTGGCTCAGTGTCTCAAATGTGTCTTTGCATGGCCAAGTTCAATACTGTACCACAAAATCCTTATGTGGAGTGTGTCGGCCATCAGTCTCAAACATTTGTATGTAAATATATAACGCATTCTCATCCTAGGCCGTCATATAGTGACGCTTTTGACATTTCGTCTAAATCCAACGCACATGGCACCCTTTATCGTCAATATAACACAGCACAGCTTCGGTCATGGGTTTAGGTCTGGGGTACACTGAAAAAAATGGAGTAGGATTTACTTAAAAAAAGCTAGGCAACTTCTTTTCACCCAGAAAATGCTATTAAATTTACAAAGATTTGCCAAGTAAAAACCTAAACATATTGATCAGTAGCTTTAATTAGAAGTCTTTGAGTTAATTTTACGTGGGGGCGCTATTACACATCTTCTGAAAGAGGGCTGAATCATCAGGATCAAAACACAGGCAAAAAAAGGAAGCAAAAACAAGCGATAAAAGCATTTCTTATGCATGTTATATGCATGCTTATGCATGCTTGAATTTCTTGTTTATATATATATATATATATATTGAAAAAACAATGGGAAGCTCTACAAATCTAGTATTTTTGTATTGTCTGAGCAGCCTCAAGCATAACCTTTTTTCAATTTTAATAAAATGTACTTTATTTTATGGTTTTATATATATATATATATACAGTATATATATATATATATATATATATATATATATATATGTTGATAAGTTAAAAAGTGGATTTTACCATGTTTAATTGCAGTTTAATTCCATGACATAATTTTTAAGAGTATAAAATAAATACATTTTAAAACTGCATGTTCAAAAGTGCTTGAGCATGCACAAACAAGGCTTTAATGTGCATGCATGGAGGGAAATACAATTTGTTTATTTTAAAAATGAAAACACAAATCATATGATACTACTACAGTACACTCAATACAACAGCAATCTTGGCAGGAATTGTTCAATAAATCTAGCAGAACTACACCGGACATGTGCTCGTATTTGGTTCAGAAAAGAAAAAGAACAACAACACAAAACCGTGGTCTTTGTTCAAGAGCAGCCGGCTCTCCGGGCTCTTAAATTGTATAAACACGAGCTGTTATGATTTTACCGTATGTGTGGCCCTGGCCTGAATTATATGGAGACTTGGGAAGAATTTATGGAACATATCTGCAGTTATGTTGCGTTTGTTTGAACCCGTGCACCCAGAAGAGGCCACCTGTTTTGCGTTAAATGTAGCGAAAGCGTTGCGTTGCGATGCCATTCACAAAAGCCGGAGCTTCTCCCCAGCATGGGCCGAGATTAGCTAAGTAAAAAAAAAAAAAAAAAAAATTAAAAATATTAACAAAAACTATAATAGTATTGAAGTGATAATAAAATAACGGTAACACTTTACAATAAGGGTAATTAGTTCAAATTATTTAACATTCTTAGTTTACATGAACTATACGAATGAACACTACTTTACAGCATTTATTAATCTTAGTTAATATTAATTTCAGCATTTACTAATATGATATTTAAATCAAAGGTATTTGTAACTAACATAAACAAACAATGAACAGCTGGAATTTTAATTTTAATTTTATTTTTTTTAATTAATTTTAATTTTAATTTTAATTTTAATTTTAATTTTAATTTTAATTTTAATTTTAATTTTAATTTATTTTTATTTTTATTTTTATTTTTATTTTTATTTTTATTTTTATTTTTATTTTTATTATTCAGCTGGAATTTTACTAACATTAACAAAGATGAATAAATACTGTAACAAATGTATTGCTCATTGGTAGTTCATGTTAGTAATTACATTAACTAATATTAAAGCTGCAGTTTGTAACTTTTTGGGGTTAAAAATTATCCTAAATATATTTTTGAGAAACTACATAGCCAGCCAGTGTTCATAACTCTCTGCTTGCCGTAGCTCGATTCAAAGCGGTAAGCTTGTAATAATGTTTTTAATTCCAGTGGTGCAGGAGGATTTCCGCGAGAAACTCGAGCATGTCTTTGTGTCATTACGGCACATCTGTACACACACATCTGTACAAGTGTGTAATCCATCAGCCGGATGTTGAAGCCTCGCGGGAGCCGCCATTGTAGCAGAACGTCTCCTGCTGTTAGCATCCCATTGACTCCCATTCATTTTGACAGCGAATAACTTTACATCTGAGGCGTCCAAAGACTTCATTTGTCCATTATTTATTTCTAAAGAAATATGTCAATGTATAAAATGCTCCATTACTTTGTATCTTACGTTACGGCCCCGTAGATGCCGTTTTTGTGAAAAATAGGCTAACGATTGCATCATCACCACGCAACTTTCTGTCGCACAATAGAGACATTACCGTATAGACAGGAGGAGAAGCTCGCAGGCAATCTTTTACTGTCTACGAGGCAATCGGGGGGACATGAAGGCATAAAGTCATATACAGAGTTCATAAAAGCAACGGGACAAAATATTTCAACAACGAATTGTCTTGACACAGCTACTAGAAGATTTACAACCATCGTGACGCTAGTTTGAGCCTGCACAGTCGCTCAGACATCAGACAGGGAGTGCAATAATCGGGCTTCGTTGAAATCTGCCCATTTCTTTTACTGTCTATGCGTCTGTACTCATAAAGAAGAGTCTCGGCTAGTAGGCTATATTGCGTTTGAGGATGTTGGAGGTGGAGATTTATAGCCTTTTCTCACACATTTGATATAATTAAACTTATTAATTTGTAGTGCTATACTCTCAAGGTGAATGTTTGTCTCTTTTTAGTCGTGTGACTTAAAACACAGCTGGGACTTTGATTCCAAGAGGGTGTTCATTTTTTTATTATTCATTCCAGAAGTGGGGGTTACATTTGTCTTGCTTTTGATTAAATAAAAGCAACATTTGCCTGAGTTGTCTGCCGTTTGTTCTTATTGCTTTCCTGTAGCGGGGGGAAAAAATCGTAAAAAAAAAAAATCGTAAATCGAATTTAAAAAAATTAAATCGGAGATTTTACTTTTAGGCCATATACGCCCAGCCCCTAGTGGCAATGTGGAGCACTACCACAAAACAACACCAAGTCCGCACGCCTGCGTACAACCTTCACTGTCCAGCAGACTTTTGCGTTTTTACCCTTTACACGGGAACTCTGGAGGGTGGTTTCACTTTTTTGCGTTTTAAGCCCCCAAAACGTGTAAACGAAAGGCACATCCGATCAAATATTTTAACGTTTTCATCCATGAGCGTTCTCGTGTAAACAAGGCCTAAAATCCGCCATAAAATCACGTTAAATATGATATCAAGGCAGTCGGGGACACCATGATAGACCTGTTCAGTTTGTTTCCGCGCACTATTAGCAGTGACAAGAGGTCAAGAAGTGCTTGAGATTGACTATCTACATTACGCCGCCTGGCCCTCGGTCCATTTCCCTCACATTGACACAAATATGCGAGGAATGCAGGAGCGGAGCCAGATTTCGCAGGCCCCCTGACAGCTTCGAGTCGAGAGAATGTGCAACAGAGAAGGGAAAGTGGAGGCTTTGATAGGTACGACAGAAGGCCGGGGGAAAGAAAACTCGGTTTGATGTTTGATGTTTCTGCATGAGGTTTGGCTGGAAACGCTATCTTTGTATGTTTTGATAATCAGAATAAATCAATGGGCCAGTCCGTGACTGGGAAGCAGGAAAGCGGCCACCCGTGGGCTGTTTCGGCCAGTAATTATCACATACTCCAACAATCCTAAAGGGGAAAAACAGTAAAAAGAAGTCAACAAGACGCAGAAAGGAAATCTATGCCCACGTCCCAAACGATCAGCCACATCTGCTTTCGTACTCAAGACCTGAAACGCTCGTGCTATATCTGACACGACTTGTATTTATACAGTGGAACGATTACCGTTCTGCAAGGAGATCTGACATTAAGGTTTTTTTTTCTGAAGCGTGGAAGCTCAATGTAAATCTCAGGTCTTGGATGCACGTGTTCGGCATATAAACGTCTCCGCCGCCACTCTTCCGTTCACTGCACACAGCTCTCACGGATCCCACGGGCTCGTCAAACTTGCATGGCTTGCATGTTGTTGGATGCATCAGGAGGTTTGACACAAGCCGTCCTCCATATGGTGCCAACTGAAAATACCTGGCATTTTAAAATACTTGTGTTACCTGGCTTGAGCTCTTCTGACTTCATGCATGGCTTGTAAAACGGCCAAAACGACATGGTCTTAAAGGAATATGCCACCCTTAAATGAAAATAGTCATAATTTACCTCACCCTGGTGTTGTTCTAATGCCATACGGCCTTCTTTCCTTCCTAGATTTTATTAGCGCTGCAGTTCACTCCTTGTGTCCAGAAAATCACACAAGTTGTGAGAAATCAAGATTTATAAAAACACAACATGGGGCTGTACCTTTTCAAAAAGTAAACTTTTGTCCATTTCAGGTGCTAATATGTACATTTTAGGTGCTAATATGTCCATTTCAGTCGCTAATATGTACATTTTAGGTGCTAATATGTACATTTCAGTCGCTAATATGTACATTTTAGGTGCTAATATGTACATTTCAGTCGCTAATATGTACATTTTAGGTGCTAATATGTAGATTTCAGTCGCTAATATGTACATTTTAGGTGCTAATATGTCCATTTCATAAGCTAATGTGTACATTTTAGGTGTTAATATACACATTTTAGGTGCAAATAAGTACATTTTAGGTGGTAATATGTACATTTCAGTCACTAATATGTACATTTTAGGTGCTAATATGTAGATTCCAGGTGCTAATATGTACATTTTAGGTGCTAATATGTACATTTCAGTCGCTAATTTGTACATTTCAGTTGCTAATATGTCCATTTTAGGTGCTAATGTACCACTAAGGTACCAATATGCAGCCTTTGGGTACAAAAGTGTACCTTTTGAAAAGTTACAGCCCCAGTGGCGGCTTTTGTACCTTTTTTTCCGAGAGTGTACCTTCTTCTCTGAGGTGAATATATCAGTTGTGTCCGTCGCAACAAGAAGTTATCGCGTTCACATCTTGTGATCTTTCCAGTCCAACTTCCATATCCAATTTTTTGAGGATTTCAAGGCGTTGTATTTCATGTCAGAAGTGCATATTATCAGTTCATATTCAATGTTTAATTGCACACTAACAAGGACACCTTAAAATAAAGTGTTACCCTCTTTTGCATGTAATGTTTATCATAGGACAGCAATAAGGATGATTTGGAATAAATGAATAATCAACCAGTTAATTATCAAAATAATCTTTGCTTCCAGAGAACATTTTGAAATGTGTTTATTAGGGCTGGGTATTGACACAAATTTCACAATTCAATTCGATTCCGATTCGATTCGATATTGATTATTTTGGATATCAGTTACAATAAATGGCAAATTTTTTCAAGGAAATCAAATCTCTTAACTAATGCTGTAAACTATGGGAGTCTAGGCTTCATTAGCCTAATATGAAGGTAATAATGAACTGTTTATAGCTATACAAACACTTAAATTACACTTTTATTTATTTTTATAATAAGAAGATTATATGAAATATAAACATTTAAATGGTGGCTGTCATAAAAACTTGCCAGATTTATTCAAATATGCATTAAATATTGAAGAACATTAAGATTATAATGCATATGTAATATGGTGTATATATTTACATGCTCCTCTCAAGTTATTTTTTCTAGCTGACTAACGAGTTTATGTGGGTTTTCTGAGGTAAATATGACGATGACATTGATTACAAGCTGTTTAACTGACGTCTTTCCACGGTTGAAACGCTGATTGAGTGAATCAATGTGACATGATCCGGATTTGGATAAGTTGTACTCTATCTTTAACACACTTTCAGATGCTCATTCATGTTTATTTGGCGCTGTGACTGGTATTATTAAGCCGGAAGAGAGATCAGCGCTGCTGCTTCTCCAGAGCGATCTCACGCCACAGCGACAAAACGCTATTTATGTTTTTGAATTTCTAAAGAAAATGGACGTAATTTGAAATTTGAGACTTTGTTTCATATCAATAGTAACAAAAGACAAAGATTATTGCGATTTTTTGGATGCGCGCAGCCGCGATACAATGTCCCATTCATTCAAATGAAACAGGATGACTAATCGATTCTTGAGATTTAAGAATCGATATCGGTTCGTAAAGATGAGAATCGATTAATGTCGAGAAATCGATATTTATTACCCAGCCCTAGTGTTTATGTATCTCGCTTAACTGATCTCAACTAGCTTTCTTTAGTCTAAAATGCACGTTTTGTGATTTGTGTTTATCTTTTTCCCTTGTGATGTTAGATAAGTGTAGTCGCAGCCCTACAGCAGTTACGACATCCCTCGACCTTTTGCCATTTGCCACACTGGAATATTTCCACCTATGCTTTGTTTTGATGGTCGGCTTCAAGCGAAGCGTAGGAGAAACATTGTATCATGTTGAACCTAAGCAGCGTGGGCCTCCTGGACGAGAGGAAACTATGCATGAATTTCAGGGCATTCCATCACTGGGATTATTCAACACGGATCTTTTGTGGTCGTGTGTGGAGTCGCCATGCCATTGTTTTCCATTTCATGAATGTCAAGTTTGCAAATTATACAGAACATGGGGGCCACAAAGTGAAAGCAATGGGTTTTGAGACCTTATAAAAAGCCGTCTTGGCTCGGGCACTCTCGAGGTGTTGGAATGTGAGCGGGAAGCTTCCCTTATATACAATGTGCTTTCTGGGAAAATGGCTAAATCATTCGTTCGTTCAGTCCCCCTTTTCTGCCCATTTTTTACGGTTCCCCTGGGACGCACAACCCAGACACGTTTTGCCGTTTTGATATGTATTTTGGAACGTGTTAAAAAGTGATGTGAGCCTACGACGCATGTTCGTCTAGCTGCTAAAAGTGGAGGTGTCAAATGCTGTTTTTACTGCTTGCTCTCTTCTTGTCAGCTTTGCCTCTTAGGTCGTGCTGGGAACTGGGTTTAGAAACTGCCTGCTGTGTATTATTTTCCTAAAAGCTGACTTGATTGTTTTCTGGAAACTGGTATTTGCGGGTATTCACTACATGCATGCAATGCTTAGATTATCTGCAGGATTATAGAGACAGTTCATCAAAAAATTAACATGCATTATTATGATTTTTTTATTATTGATTTTCAAAAATGTAGGCAAATGTTTGGGGGGATATTCACACTTCTTGTTTCCTAAAATTAAAACAGAAAATATGAACTAATTCAAATATTAATAAAAAAAAAAGGATAATAGTATATCAGTGATACTAGAAGAACTCTGGTCACCATGGTAACAGCACACAAAGAAACATATTATTATCATTATCAAAAGAATACAAATAAAAATCTTATTTTTGACCCATACACACCCTACTTTGTAGCTGTGGTCAATATTAACTCTTTCCCCGCCAGTGTTTTTTTTTTTTTTTTTTTTTAATTAATTTTTTTAAAGACATCATATTTGATTATTTTCACAAAAATTCCACGACTTAAGTGTGAATATTTTATTGTATGAATATCTGAAAATGCATTATACTATATTATATACTGTATTATATTACTATACTATATTCTATATGTTCAATATATATATATATATATATATATATATTGAACATATAGAATATAGTATAGTAATATAATATTTTGTAGCTGTGGTCAATATTAACTTCAAAATTATTTTTTTTTTTATCAAAACTTCAATGTTAGTTTTTGAATGTGAAGCAAAAACAGAAAGCGGTATAAAACTGTGTTTTTGTCAAAGGCTTCACCCAGATTAAATTTATACCAGATGATCAAAACACACATCCATCAACACCTCTAAAGCTTCACAGTCCCATGGCTTGTCCTGGGTCGACATTTCATTCAGTAACAATAGACCGTTTTGATGCTAAATGAGTGTTATTTCACATGTGCATAAGCAATGATTCTAACGCTTGTTTCTGCAGCTTCTTCACGTTAAATTGTGAAAACAGG
This sequence comes from Pimephales promelas, assembly GCF_988280905.1. Lineage (NCBI taxonomy): Eukaryota > Metazoa > Chordata > Actinopteri > Cypriniformes > Leuciscidae > Pimephales > Pimephales promelas. The sequence continues at coordinate 1,993,231 of NC_142772.1, forward strand.
TCCCCGAATTACTTTAAAGTGAGTGCTGAATTGTCATTTTTGCATAAACTCGTCCTATATTAACATGATTGTGTTTTTCAGGAGAGGTTCTGAGCCTCATGGACGATCTTTTCTCGGGTCTGGGCTCCTCGTGTGTGGTAGCGGGACGGCGAAGCGGAGAACATCCTCACGGTATCATCTACTCTCTCGTCTTCAAGTGCCTGGAGCCCGACAGCCTTTATAGGTGAGAGCCACAGCAAGCCACTGAGATTCAAAAAGTCCTCTAGCTCTTCATTTCAATGAGAACGTCTTGTAGTTGCTACTTCATATTGTGAATACAGTAAAGCGCGTTGCCAGAACGTCTTCTGTGTGAACTAGGGATGTGCATCTCCATAGCTGAGGCCGATGCGATACGCATCTCGATGCATAACCAACGATGCGATTCATTAAAGATACATATAAGCAGCTACCGATGCGATGCAATAGGATTCACTACTCGTACGATGCGATTTCGATTCGACGCGATTCAATGTAATATGATGCATTGAGAAAAATAAGATGCTATGCAATTCAAAATGGTATATATAATTAACTTGTATTTCTTTTATGCAGACATACTGCTAATCATGTTAACCCTTATTAACCCATATTAACCCTTAACCCTCTAGGTGCCACGGTCGAGTTTGCTCGACAAGATGCAGCACTGAATAAAACGGCCGATTTTGTCAAATTGGGTGTCAAATTTCATTTGACCTCCCCACCACTGGATGGCAGACATCATACTTCATGTCCGACTCAAAAAAACGTCATGCTTCTATACAAAATGTCCGAGTGAGGCATTTTATCAGAGCCTCTCCGCGATCGCCACTGGGTATGTGATGCCTGGTTCAAATTACACGATTTTGGCACGCTCAGTTTGGCGTAGGGTGTCGTGGGGATTCGTAAACGACAATGGGCGTCGGGACGCAATTTGTTAATTTGTAATTAATAATTTTGCTTGGAATCTGTTGGCACAATTCTATTGATTAGATAAAGCATATTCATTTTTACAGTAGACTATAGGGTTCGGGTTAGTAGAATAAGTTGACTACACTCTAAAAAATGCTGGGTTGGTTTAACCCAATTTTGGGTCAAATATGGACAAACCCAAACGTGTGGTTAAAAATGTAATTTAAAAATGTAACCCAAAGGCTTATATTTTATTTGACTCAAATTTGGGTTAAAACAACCTGGTATGTAGTTGCAAAGTTACTTGGCTTTTGTACTTTTGTACTTACTTGGCTTTTTCAAAGAAATCCTGTTTGGTTTCAAAGAGTTTGATTAGTAAAATAAAACATATTAATAATGTAAATTATAATATTGAATCAATAAATGCAGTTGTAATGCATGTTCTGCACAAATTTGATATAGTCAGACTGGTTTCTTTGGAAGGACACATCCTTCCAACACCGACTTATTGGTCCAAAGACCTCCGGCAAGTAAATTGATGTGGTTTGGAATTTGTAATTTAAGTTTGCAAAGTGTGTTTATAGATCTAAGATCCAGACAGCTAATAAAATGGCCTTTTCTTTGATGGTTGTTTAGGTCTCTCTTGTGACAAGACGTGTCAGAACATGGTTTATTTAATGTTAAATTTAATTGTGTCGCCTTCTTATAGACTTTATATTAAGGGGGTTAAATAACACTTTGTACCTTTTTGTTATTTCATAATGTTGTGTGATATTCCATCTTTTTGCCACCTTGGTTCTTAACCAATCTTTCCCAGGCGTTTGGTTTTCATTTCAGGAATCGTTTACCCAGAAATGAGCATTTACTCTCCCTCAACAATAGATAGACATTTGTTTTCATCATGTCAGCTCTTTTCTGGACTACACAATGGATGGTGACTTAAAACCAAGCTTAAAAAAAATTGAAAGTGTAACTTGTGTGTAAAAGTATGTTACATTTACTTTCATTAATTTAGCAGATGCTTTTATCCATGGACTACTTTTGCTACACAGAGATTTAAAAGAGATGTAAAAATGAATATGCTTTACCTAAACAATAAAATTATGGCAACAGATTACAAGCAATATTATTATTAATTAAATTGAACAAATTTGAATTGAGTAATACTTAATCAAATTATTCCTTAAAAGTTAACCAATTAAACTGAGTAAAAATTACACCAAAAAAAAAAAATAAACAAAAATATCTGAATAACAGACAGACGTTAAAGATTAATAATTTTACATTATCTTTATTTTATATTGCCAACATTGAAAACACCTGATGCCTAAAACAAACACAGATCACCATAATGGTGACTTAAATGCATGTTTTTTTTTTTGTAAGTTTATCTCATTTTAAATGGTTAACCTACACTGAAAAAAAAAAATAATTTGCTTTATCTAATCAATAAAATTTTGGCAACAGATTACAAGCAATATTATTATTAATTAAATTGAACAAATTAGAATTGAGTAATACTTAATCAAATTATTCCTTAAAAGTTAACCAATTAAAATGAGTCCAATTTACACCCAAAAAAATTAAACAAAAATATCTGAATAACAGACAGACGTCAAAGATTAATAATTTATATTATCTTTATTTTAAATTGCCAACATTAAAGACACCTGATGCCTAAAACAAACACTGATCACCATAATGGTGACTTAAATGCATGTTTTTTTTTGTAAGTTTTTCTCATTTTAAATGGTTAACCTACACTGAAAAAAAATAATTTGCTTTATCTAATCAATAAAATTGTGGCAACATATTACAAGCAATATTATTAATTAAATTGTACAAATTAGAATTAATTAGAATATTAATTTGATTAACTATTACTCAATTCAAATTTGTTCAATTTAATAAATAATATTGCTTGTAATCTGTTGCCACAATTTTATTGATTAGATAAAGCATATTCATTTTTACTGTGTATAAGAATTTCGTTAAATTGAATTACTTGACAATTAAAGCGTTTATTTTTACAGTGCAATTATTATTATTTATTTTTTTTAATTTATAAATGAGAAATTATGCCTTCAATCTTGACATGTCTTTGGCTGCACTGAACCAACCAACTAGATTAAATTGCACAAATTTATGGCTTGCAATTTTGTCAGCATTTAAGGAGAATTTGGTCATTAGTCGTCACTAATCAGTCCAACAAACAGACAAGATCTCAAAACAGGTTAATTTTGAAAAAATTGCTTAACAATCAACCTAAATGAGCAGCGTAGCATAGTTGACTCATGGGAGGAGGTTAGTGGTGAAACTCTGAAAACACGATTCTTTAAAGGTCAGAATAAATCATGGCCACTGACACAGCGAAGCATGATAAACCTGGTATGACCCATACCATGGCGTGAATTATGAGATGCCTGAATTATGCATATGCTCTCCAAGGTTCAAGGCTGTTTAGCTGTAGCTCGTTGTAAGGACAAAACCATTCATAAACTATATCTTAAGTGCATCTATCTTCTGTCCTCATCTCCTCAACCACGTTTGATTGGTGTTCTGGTATATTTCACAGGAAGAGTTGAAAACAAACCCTTCAAACCGAAGGAAATATCTGTTGTTTTAGCTACTAATGTTTCTGATGCCTGGAAGGCAACCCATTACGAGAACACTGACTGCAAGATCTTTAAATGCTTCCATTAAACCGGATTTCGCTTTCCCAAATAGCTGATATTAAGATTAGCATACAAATGAGGTTCACTATGAGCATTTTACTTAATTCCAAACGTATTTTCTTCCGAATAGCCACATGTTTGAGCAACAAGATGCATATGAACAAACTCCTAAAAGGCACATGTCCTCTAGCAATGATTTATCTCTGAGTTAATCATTTTTGGTGGAAAAGCTTTAAAAAGCTTCCATGGTGATATTGAGCAAAATTACTAATTTGACGCTATCGGATGAGAATGATATTTAAAGGTGCTATATGTATTTTTTAGCGCCCTCTATCGGTGATGTTTCAGATTGCAACCAATTTTTACAAGAGCGCTCGTGCTCGAACACAAGAGCGAACACTCGTGGCACACGGACACACTGAGACTTTACACACACCGGAGAAAGCGTCACACAACATGCTGGAAACTCTACATGAGCAACGCTACGATAATAGGCTAATGCTCCGCGCTCGAACCATGATAACGCTACATTTGTGGTGTTATCTAGGCATTTCACTAACTATTCGTGTTTTTTTTTTCCTGTAATATGATAATGAAAACGGTTAGTGAACTAGACTGAACAATTTCAGTATAACAGTAAGATCGTAGGAATATTACTGTACTGAACGTGTCTGGAAATGTGTATTATAGACAATATGATAGTAGTGGGATGAGTGACGTTAGGTCTGCAACAACGAATCGATTAAATCGATTAAAATCGATTTCTGAAAGAGTTGGCAACGAAGTACATTATCGATTCGTTGTGTCGCGCGACGCGGAAATGTTTGAGTATAAAAAAAAGTTTGAGTTAAGTGCATTTGCTAGTTAAACATTTTTTTAAACATTTTGTTAAAGATTATAACATCTTTGACAAAAACAAAACACAAGTTTGCGAGTGTGTGCGAGTGTGGTGTGGAGAACAAGTTCTGACGTTCAAAAAAATCTGATTTGTATTTTTCTTTATTTTTTATCAGTTTATTGTTCTGACAGCTCAGGCCCCTTTAAAGAAGAAAATATACATCTTTTTGTGCACTTTATTTTTTTTAAAGCCTATGTATTTGGCAGATTTTTTGCACTGGATTTTTTTCACTGAATTTGCACCTTCAGTTCTGTTTTTTAATAAATGATTGGAAATTAATGTTTTTTTAATCGATTCATCGATTAATCGACAAATTAATCGTCAGATTAATCGATTATTAAAATAATCGTTACTTGCAGCCCTATAGTACATAAAATAAAAGTTACATCTTAAAGCACTGACTTTTTGTTATTCTAAATTTGCACCGTCGACGCTGTTATTGAACTGAACTGAATCATCATTGACCTGAATTGAGCTGAATAATCACTGCAAACTGCTTGAAATTCATGTCTGTTGAAGCTGCTTTGAAACAATCTGAATTGTATACAGCGCTATAGAAATTAATGTGACCTGACTTGGCACACCCACGTCTGAAATTGTCGTGACATCTTGTTTGTTCTCGAGCTTAAATCGTGAGCAAATGGCGAGTTTTGCTGAAGTCTACGGGAAACCGCTATCCATCTATCTTTCGTGCCTTTGAATATATCTCAACAGCGTCTCAATCTGTGCTCAGATTTGCCAAAAGCAACTCATTTAACGGCTGAACTATAGGTGCCAGAAATCAAAACAGCCATGAGCTGAGAAAAGCCAAACATACAGGAGTAACCAGAGAACGGCGAAACCGAAGTGAGAAAAAGACAGATGTAGAGTGTGTCAGAAGAAGAGAGAGAGAGGGATCGTTCCTGAGGGGCGAAGGGGAATGTGTTTTGACATTCCCAGCGATGAGCCAGACCACTTCGCCTTTGTTCTCCTGGGTGATCTTTATCACTGCCAATTGTTCGCAGAGTTCCTCAGACTTGGATTTAAATGGCATGTGACATCCAGAGAGAGAAGCTAAGATAAGAAACATGAATAAAACTAAAGCATCAAAAAATGGCGTTTAAAAAAAGTCGAAAGAGCTGCACACCATTTAGATAGGCCACGCTCTTACAGATAACGGCTCCAAAAATAACCTTTTACATCACTTTCCATTGAACAAACGTGTCTTTATAATGGAAAATGGTTCTTTAAGGCCCATTCGCAGCTATAAAAATCATGGTTCGGTTCGATACGATACGATACAGTGGTGACACGGTTCGGGATGTTTTCGATGCAGCCAAAAGAAAAATGCCAGAGAAATTTTCTTGATTTTAATGTATTAAAACTAACATCATGATCTTTTTTTTTATTATTTGAACAATGAGCTATACTTGACTCTTCTCAGCAGCATATGAAACAAAAACAGCTCCTTTAAATGAAAAAATTAGGGCTGTCAAATCGCGATTAATCGAATTCAAAATAAAAGTTTGTGTTTACATAATATATGTGGGTGCACTGTGTATAATTAATATATATATATATATATATATATATATATATATACACACACACACATGCTTGTATATATTTAAGAAATATTTTCATATATATACTGTATATAGATTTATATATAATTTATATTATATATAAATATTTTATATATAAATAATTTTTTTTTCTTAAATATACATGCATGTGTGAGTATATATATATATATATATATATATATATATATATATATATATATACAAAATAATTATACACAGTGCACCCACACATATTTTGTAAACAGATACTTTTATTTTGGATGCGATTAATCGTTTGACTGCCCTAGAAAAAAAATAATGTGCTACTGTAGTAGTTATGGTATATATGTGTCCTGTGTTTCCCCCATTCTTTGAGTATTTGGTTCAGTCCTGTTTCCATTTTCCCGCTCCTCGTTACTGTTTAGTTCATTCACCTGTGTTTAGTTAATTTGCCCCAGCTGTGCCTTGTTTCCCTAATCTGTTCTCTGTGTATTTAAACCCTGTGTTCTCCCTCACTCCTGGTCGGTTATCTTTTGTGTATAGTGCGTTAATGTTGAGAGTTTTCTCATTGAAAACCATTCATCCTCCTTCATCTTCATGCTATTTCCACTACCACAAACCTAAGTAAGTTTGCAAGGCTCCAGATTAACATTTGAGGGCATCAATTTTATTTATGATGTTGAAATTGCTAACACTTTGCTCTACTTTACTTTTAAAGTAATTTAACAAATTGTGACAATGTTTGTGACAATTGTCATTAAGTGACTTTCTAAGTTAAACTATCATGTGGCTGGCTTTGACATTGGCTGTCATGAGGCCATTATAACTGTCATGAATATTTAAAATATAATGGATGGATTCTAAAGGATAAAGATTGTATTCTAATTGGCTGGTTTATCGTTTTGAAAGTATTCTCATAAAATTAGTACGATTATTAAAACTTTATATTTATCGTTATATATACAGGCCTTTAGACTATCTACTCTTTCGTCTTGTGTTTTCACTGTTATACGGTAGCGGGCGCTTTTACGCATCTTCTGAAAGACGCATCTTCCTAATCAAAACACAGGCGAAAAAGAAGCAGAAACAAGCAATACCATATGTAATCATATGCATATGTAAAATAAAACGATCATCAACATTTAACAGCATATAAATCAAAACTGCATAATGTTACTGAATGAAGTGTCGAGCTACAGGACTGTGAAGCTTTGAACTCGGTTTACTCCATCTGTGTTTTGATCATCGTTCTGAATCCGATCTGGATGTATGCGATTTTCTCAGCTTTTTGCTCAAAATGTTGATTTTTTTTTTAAGTGTTTATAAAAAAAATGCATGAAGCTATAAACTAGGGCTGTCAGTTAAACGCGTTATTAACGGCGTTAACGCAAACCCATCTTAACGACGTCAATTTTTTTTATCGCGTGATTAACTTTTTTTTTTTTGCTTAGCAAACTTTGTAGTTTTCTTTCCCACGCTTTTGCAACCGGACGCGGCATGCGCGGTGCTGCGCTATGAAACCCATTCATTTCAATGGCTTGCGCGGACGAGGACGTTTTGTTGTTTCGTCGACCAAAGCGTATGCGGGTCTAGCTTGACCGTAAACAAAACAACAGGCACGACGCACACACTCGTTTGGGCTTGCGAGCCGGCCAAATAGTTGGTTAACGTTACGTTTTGAGTGGATGACGAGCGCGAGACGCCGAAATGGACGCCAATAAGATTCTGAATGGAAAGTTTTAAAAAGTTTTTAAGATAGTTTTTAACTTTTAAAAAGTTGTTAAATGGTTCCATTGACAAAACCAAAGTGATCTGTGTGTTTTGCCGTTGTGAACACCACTTGATGATGGCCACGCACACACACAAACACACAGCTGATGCGAATTCTCCGTCAATATCAGGATCTCGTCAGTATTTCTTTCACTCTTTTATTATCAATATTATTTGATTATCAAGACAGTGTTGCGTTGTGTGAGAGATTATTTGCTCCGAGTGAGAATGTTGAACACAGTAAAATTTTTTTCAATAAAAAACATTTGCACAAAGCAAGCCGATCCACTTTTCCATGCTGATAAGAGCATTACAATGAGAAGAAATTAATGGGACAAAAAGAAATCAAGAGCCATTTAGAACAGATAAAATTGCGATTAATCGCGAGTTAACTATGGCATTAATGCGATTAATCGCGATTCGATATTTTAATCGTTTGACAGCACTGCTATAAACAGTTTTTGTTTAAAAGAAGAGGGTATGTTCTGTCTTTTGATATATTGCATGTCAACTAAAAAAATTTCACAATTTTGTGAAAATGACTAAAAATGCAACGCTGGCGGTGAAAGAGTGAATATATTCTTTACAGTACACTAGCGGGAAAAAAATTGTTATTTTGGTTCTTTGGGAAACCAAAAATGGTTCTTCTATGTCATTGCTTCAAAACTGCCTTTATTTTTAAGAGCATACGGTAAAGCGAGAGCTGATTCGGAGTAGCCTACGTAAGCACAAAAAGTACCTTTGGCAGTTTTGCAACACGTTAAACAACCCAAAACAGCAACCAGTCTAGAGTTCCCCCCTCTGAAGTCCTTAAACCAATCTACAAATTGTCTGATTATTATTTTATATATATATATATATATATATATATATATAAAAAACTAAAAACAGTCCAATAGGCAACCACGCAACCACATAATTCAAACAATGTGATTGTTGAGCCAGTGTTGTTCTGATGAGATTGGCAGCGGATGGTGGCTGGCCTGAATTTGGAGTGATGTCTTTTGGTGAGGTTTAGGAAAGGAATGCCTCACTCATTCGATAAATAACAAGATCAGGCAAACTATGCAAGCCATGTATAAACAGACCGTATTACAAACAAAACAATCAGCTAGTGGTTATTGAAATATGGATTTCCAAACAAAGGAAGAGTCAAAGTGTCGAAACCTTTCCGTGTAAAGAAAGCTCTCCTTGGAAGCAGGGAAAGGACATCTCTGGCGTCCTCCCATTGTCTTATGCATAGTCACAAAGCGTATCCATTTCATGAAAAAGCTGGAATGAACAAATGGATGCATGTGATGTTGGTTTATGGCATGACTGCATTTCTGGTAATGAAGGAATTTTAATAAAAAAATGTGTTTTGCAATTTAATCTAAAGCTGGCACATTGCATATAAACGTGGAGAGTCTACTTAATCTACTTAATGTATGTTTACAGTGCACTGTACAGGACCGAGATTTGGAGCCAGGCTGAGGTTATGAGTCAGCAACATTTAAAAGCCTTTATTATTATAAGAATTGGTTTTTGATGCAACTGTTGCTGGGACTATACTCACAATGAATGATATGAGACCATATAAAGGAAGCGAGTCCTCTGAATATTTGGTCCAGATCTATATAACTTTATAATTTAAGCACGTGTGAGCAATTAAAGAGGCCATATTATACCCTTTCACAAAGTATTAGTTTTGGCTCCACTAGAACAGGGTTTCATGCTTGAATGTTGATTATTCTCCTCATATTCTCCATTGTTGCGGCTCCTCTCTTGCCAGTCTGTCAGTAACGCTCTGTTTACTTCCTGTCCCCTCCTTCTGAAAAGCACACTGTGCTCTGATTGGTCGGCTGGAGCAGTGTGTTGTGATTGGTTGAGCGCTTCGAGTGTGTTTGGGAAATGTCCCGCCCCTTTCTATAACCACCAGTTTAACACACTACTAACTATCTCAGCCAGGCCCCGCCCCTTTGTATGAATTATTATAATGAGCAATATTGTGACGTGTTCGTTCTCGGGAGAAACTCAAGAACACAATGAAGGCACTGACACTGATATAAGAGACTTCATGCGTTAACAGCAACATTACACACTAAAGAAAGATGAACATGGAAAAAAGCATAATAGGTTTTAATATTTCTTAATATTACATATCTTTAAAGGAGTTCACTTTTACAAAAAAACTTTTGCTGATTTTACTTTTACTCACCCCCATGTCATCCAAGATGTCCATGTCTTTCTTTCTTTAGTGAAAAGAAATAAGTTTTTTGATGAAAACATCTCCATATAATGGACTTCAATGGGAACCAAATGGTTTAAGGTCCAAAAGACAGTTTCAGTGCAATAAGGGTCTTATCTAGGACCCTTCGAGTCATGACTCAAAAAAAAGATTTGTTCATTTTGATGAACGCATTCGAACAGGAGAGTCACAAACGCGCATCACAGAACAGAGCAAGGCGAGCATTTGAGCTTATAAAACTTAAACTTTTTTATTTATTTATTAAACGAACGATCGTTTCGCTTGATTAGACCCTTATTCATCGTCTGAAATCGTTTAAATCCCTTTGAAGCAGCACTGAAACTCTCATTTAGACCTTGAACCGTTTGGTTCCCATTGAAGTCCATTATATTGTTCGAACTCATTCATCAAAATGAACAAATCTTTTTTCGAGTCATTTGGTTCAATCAACGAACGAAATTAACGAAATGACTCGAAAAAACATTCGTTCATTTTGATGAACGAGTTTGAAACAAACAGGATCGTTTTGGACCCCATTGAAGTCCATTATATGGAGAAAATCCTGGAATGTTTTTATCTAAAACCTTAATTTCTTTTCGACTGAAGAAAGAAAGACGTGGACATCTTGGATGACATGGGGGTGAGTAAATTATCAGTATTTTTTTTTTTTTTTTTTTTAAAGTGAACTACTCCTTTAAGATATTTCAATATTGGTTGGTATTGATATGTTAAGAGATTTTAATATTGCTTGGCTTGGTTGTCAAACAAAAACAAAAAAATATATACTTTTTTTACATTCTCAGGTGAAAGGTCTGACAAACACGGCAATAGCACAATAAATAATACCTAGCCTCAGTCCGTTCCACTATAGTCAGCATCCGTGACCTCAGTGACCCGGCGGAGTCAGGGCTGTTAGTGCAGTGTGTTGTGCTGGGTGGTCTGGGAAAACGCTGAGCTGCAGCTTTAATGTGTTTTTTATTTGCCAAACGGAACTCCGTCATTAGAGGAAGTGGGAGTCCCATTTAAGCTGCTATTAGCCGTAATGACTGTTTTTTTTTTCTTTCGTTTTTTTTTTCGCTCGTCATGCACGCAATTTCCCAACGTAACAGAATCCACTGGAATCCCTGCCTGCGTGCTTTTAGTGGTGTGTGTGGCTCATAAACAGAAAACACTCGTTCAGGGACACCTTTCGGTTTTAATGATTTTGCCGTAAGATTCGGTGTTTTTGTTGCCGAAGCCCAAAGTTATTTGGCTTACTTTGCTCTATTTGTTTATTGGTGTAAATGTTCCGTGTCTCGGTTACATGGAGCTTGAAAACAGAGATTAGGAAACACACTGAAACGGTCTTTTCCTCACGTCCTCTCTCCTAGGTTCACTCTTTATGCGGTGGACAGTCGTGGGAGTCGTTCGGACACGAGTTTTGTGACCGTCCGCACGTCTTGTCCGATGGTGGATGACAGCAAAGCTGAAGGTACAGAGCCGTTCTCCTTCACTCCATCCACACGTGTGAATGAAGAGACATGTCATCATCGCACCCATCCGAGGTGGCAGCTCTTCCCGTTTCTGTTTACCGTTGCGTCATCCATACAGAATTCACAGGTTTTGCCACAGGGAGGAAGAGCACTCAAAATCGATATCAAAGTCAGAATAGGATTACAGAAAGTTCACTCAAAGAAAAGGAAAAGGAAAAGTAGGGTCATACAGGCTTACGCTTTACTTTAGTGTCCATAATTACATGCAACTAACCCTATTAGATCCTAACCCTTATAATTAATATTACTCTGTTCACTTTTAGAAAAACTTGCTGATAATTTACTCACGCCCATGTCATCCAAGATGTCCATGTCATTCTTTCTTCAGTCGAAAAGAAATTAAGGTTTTTGATGAAAACATTCCAGGATTTTTCTCCATATAATGGACTTCAATGGGAACCAAACGGTTCAAGGTCCAAATGAGAGTTTCAGTGCAAACTGCAAACTGTTCAAAGGGCTTTAAACGATTCCAGACGATGAATAAGGGTCTTATCAAGTGAAATGATCGCTCATTTAATAAATAAATAACAAAGTTTAAGTTTTATAAGCTCAAATGCTCTTCTCGCTCTGTTCTGTGATGCTCGTTCGTAACTCTCCTTTTTGAACTCGTTCATCAAAATGAACTAATCTTTTTCCGAGTCATTCGGTTCATTCAATGAACAAAACGAATTAATTGACTCCGGAAAAGATTAGTTCATTTTGATAATCGAGTTCGAACAGGAGAGTCACGAGCGTGCATCACAGAAAAGAGCAAGACGAGAATTTGTGCTTATAAAACTTAAACTTTGTTATTTATTTATTAAATGAGCGATCGTTTCGCTTGATAAGACCCTTATTCATCGTCTGGAATCGTTTAAAGCCCTTTGAACAGTTTACAGTTTGCACTGAAATTCTCATTTGGACCTTGAGCCGTTTGGTCCCCATTGAAGTCCATTAAATGTAGAAAAAGGCTGGAATGTTTTCATCAAAAACCTTAATTTCTTTTCGACTGAAGAAATAAAGAAATGGACATCTTAGATGATATGGGGGTGAGTAAATTATCAGCAAAAGTTTATTTTTTTATTATTTTTTTTTTTAAAGTGAACTTCTCCTTTAAGTGGGTCAAAAACAAAGTTAAACTGCATTTACTAAAAAAAAAAAAATAAGCAAATACAATTTAAGTTAATTGAAATTAAAAACACTACATTCAGTTTGCACTTAAATATATTCTCTCAAAATATATTACTAAAAAGTACTTTACTAAAAAGATGTACTTTGTCACCAAAGATGAAAGAACAGAATATTAGACTGTTCCTCTGAACACTATGGAAGTTTGTTTCTGCAACGGAATAAAAAAACACAAAATTACAATTACAAGATATAAAATTGCAATTGCATGCAATAAAGTCCGAATTGTGAGATATAAACTGTTACAGTTCTGACTTTATAACTCGCAACTGCGTTTTTATATCTAGCAATTCTGAATTGCATGATAAAAATGTGCAATAACCTTTATTATTATTTGTATTCAGTGGCGGAAACAAGCTTTCACAGAATAGAGACGGTTCAGTTTTTGGATGTCAGACCTTCTTTCTCCTCAAACAGAGATCGCAGATAAAGTGTACAACCTGTATAACGGCTACACCAGTGGAAAGGAGCAGCAGACGGCCTACAACACCCTGATGGAGATCGCCCCGCCGCTGCTGTATCGCGTTCAGCACCACTACAACTCGCACTACGAGAAGTTTGGAGACTTTGTGTGGAGAAGTGAGGATGAACTTGGACCCAGGTGAGGCCCGATGGATCATTCTCTGCATCGTTAAATACAATCTAACCAGCTTTAATCAGATATGTATCCGATAGATTCAGTGTACTTGACAAAACCAGATCACATTCACACACTTAGAAGAAAATGAGTTTAAAAGGTTCTATCAGCGCTACATATTTGGAACCCTTAAATACACTCTTAAAAAAAGGGTTCCTCGGGTTCTATATATTTCCCTACTTGGCCAATAGAACCTTTTACCAAAAAAATTGGTTCTAAATTGGAGTTCCATATATGAAGCGGGGGATGGAACCATTTCTGGTTCTAAATAGAACCATTTCTTCTAAGAGTGTAGCTTCAGTGTGAACGCAGCCTCTGTGGCTTTTAACCATTAGTGGATCATATTGATATTGATTGGCCTTAAATAAACTAAGCGCACTAAGCATATACGGTAACACTTCATTTTACAGTGTCCTTGTTACATGGTAGTATTAACAGTAAATTGTGCATAATTACATGCAACTAATTATGTAACCAAATCCTAATCCTACCCTAACGCTATATTAACCCAGTACTTAAATATATAATTACACTGTAACAATGTTACAGTGTAATTATGCATTTAAGTATTGTGTAATAATAATTATCATTAGGATCAGGGTTTGGTTGATGCATGTAATTACGCACAATTTATAGTCATTGCTACAGTTACGTGTTACAAGGACACTGTAATATAAAGTATTACAGATATATTCTATTTTCATTTATGCATTTAGCTGAACTTTAGAGTTATTGTTTCATCCATTTATGGTTTAACTTAATGGAGTAACTTGGTTGCCTTAATATTTTAAGTTCATTGAAATGGAAAAATTGAGTTAATACAGCGAAGGACATTGATTTAATCACCAGAAACTCAAAATATTATGTTATCTGGACTACATAAATTATTTAAGTTGATTTGACAAAAGAAAAAATGTTGTGAATTACAAATCATGAAAATACTATAAATATTTGAAATATAGTGCATTGCTGAAAGTACAAGCTTTTATGGTAAACTAAAATAAACTTCAATGCAATTTCTAATTAAACTTACAGTATATGTCACGTATCCATATACAGTATATTCGCAATGACACAATTTAGTGAATTTAAAATATATGAACTTCAGATGTAATATAAAACAAAGTGCTTGTTAGTTAACATCGAAATAAGTGTGCTTCTTGAAAATATGATGCTTTAAAACGCACTTTAATTTTGATACTAAAAACTTAACTTTGACATTAAAAGTGTACTTAAGTGTCATAGTCATGGAAGTATACTCTCATTACACTTAAGTGGCCTTTTATTTAATTAATGTTATATTGTATGCATGTAATGTACTTTTAAGATTTGAAGTAAACTACATTCAATACACACTTAAATTACTTTTGGGTCATGTTTTTGATTGAAGAAATTCTCAAATGACTTTAAACAATGACTGAAGAGGCTACTTGAGTGTATTTGTAGGTTTTTATGGAAAAGCCTGTATATTTATGAGCAAAACACGAAGAGGAAGTGTGCACAGTCCCTCACACGGGCCCCAGTTTGAGGCCGCCAGAAGGTTGCCATCCTAAACTCTGTGAATATTTGTGTAATCTGTTCGCTGGCAGAACTAGCAGGAGGAATGAAACAGAGACCACCAATTACAGTGCGTTTTCCCTTTGTGTAACTAAGGATACAATAATCTTTATGAATATCAACTCAGGCTTTGCGTTAGGATAACATATTTGTGGGGAAGTAAGTAATGATTGTCCTGAAACAATCATAAAAATCCATTCAAAATACTTATTTTGAGTTAAAAGATAAAAATATTATTGCTGAGCAGACACAATTTTATAATGGACTGTAGTTTTACCACATTCAAATCATGTCTCCATATACTGTATATTCGTACACTGTAAAAAAAACATTTTCAAGATTTGTTATCACAACATATTTTCTTTTGTCAAATCAACTTCATAATAGTTTATTTAGTTGAGATAACTTATTATTTTGAGTTTCTGATGATTAAATTAATCTCTTTCATTCAACTTAAAATTTTAAAGCAACCCAGGTTACTTACTTTTTTAAGTTAAACAAACAATATTTTTTTACAGTGTGATAATCACAACATTTTTTCTTTTGTCAAATCAACTTAAATAATTCATTTAGTTCAGATAACATATAATTTTAAGTTTCTGATGATTAAATCATTCTCCTTCATTGTATTAACTCAATCAACTTAAAAAAGTAAGTAACCTGGTTGCCTTAAAATTTTAAGTTAAACCATCAATTTTTTTTTTTTACAGTTTAATGACATAATTTAGCGAATTTAAAGATAAATGTAGTATAAAACAACACACTACAGTTAAAAGTGCTTGTTAGTTAACATCAAAATAAGTGTGCTTCTTGAAAATATGATTTTTTAAAGTAAAACTTTAATTTTAACTAAATTACAGAGTGCACTTGTTTAAAAGTGTACATAAGTGTCATGGTCATGGTCAAGTGTACTCTCAGTTTTCCACCTTGCCCATTGTATCCATTAATAAAATTGTATTAATAGTGGCCTTTTATTATATACTTAAAGTATAAATGAAAAAAAAAAGAAAGTTGTTCCTCGTTCATATTATTATTAATAATTATTCAAACAATTTTTCAAACATTTTTAAGGTTGAAATAATTTTATTTTCTCTAAACTAAACTTGTGAATTCATACAAAGGTTGAACTATCGGAAAGTAATTTGGCTGTCAATTTCCCTTTTTGATTTTATTCTTGTTGCATCCCAAACCAATAGTTTTCTGCATGTTTGGAGACCATGACAACGATTATAAAGTCTTTCAGTCACTAAAAATTGAACTGATCATACGAGGTTGCAGCAATGCATGAAAATGGCCATCAAGGCTCGTTAGAAATACAGTACTTGCACTGTAAAAAAAAGATTTTCAAGATTTGTCATCACAACATATTTTCTTTTGTCAAATCGACTTAGTTTCTGATGATTAAATCAATCTCCTTCATTGCATTAACTCACTATTTCCAGTTCAATCAACTTAAGATTTTAAGGCAACCCAGGTTACTTACTTTTTTAAGTTAAACCAACAAAATGTTTTTACATTGTAGTAATCACAACATTTTTTCTTTTGTCAAATCAACTTAAATAATTTATTTAGTTCAGATAACATATAATTTTGAGTTTCTGATGATTAAATCATTCTCCTTAATTGTACTAACTCACTTTTTCCAGTTCAAAGAACTTAAAATTTTAAGGCAACCAGGTTACTTACTTTTTTAAGTTAAACCAACAATATTTTTTGAGCAAAGCTTCTTATGTTCTGTCATGTAGTTTTTCCAATGATCCTGGCTTGAACTCGACAAACACACACTCTCTCTGTCCCCCACAGGAAGGCACACCTGATCCTGAGACGAACGGATCGGATCAGTCTGTTCTGTCGCTCGCTCCTCCGCAGTGGCTTCATCCAGAGCCGAACCGAGAGCGTCCCGTACATGCTGTGTCGCAGCGATGACACGAGACCTGGCGGCACTCTATGGCACAGTTCACTTCACGAAACCCGGCTAGCCTGTCTGGAGAAAGTCATATCAGTGCAACGCAACATATACGGAAAGTCAAAATTACGATGAGACTTGACCTTCTCTCTTATGGTCTCACGCTTGGCGGTTCTTTTTTTCTAAATCCAAATGACTTTGAGACTGTGAGAGGAGGCTTTGTCGTTTCTCTTCTTTTCTTTTTGGAGATTTCCAAATGCAGAGCCTCGGAATGATTTATTATCATTTGTGTGTGTGGGGGTGTGAGTGTGTGTGTGTGTCTTGCAAGGACATCACTACTGACGGACTATTTATGAATGTAAGAATTCAACTGCATGGTGCTGCAGAATCCAAACCAGGTTCCCTGATACTCATTTTGCAAACATATCTCGTGGAATACTTAGCCAAGCAAGACGAGAACATGATCTCTCAGTGGTTTTCCTTCTTCTTTTCTATTCAAGTCTATTAAAGGGATACTTCAGGATTTAGCATTAAGCTTTGTATTAGTAGAAAACCTGTAGGATTTTCGAATTGCCATGCTTTCCACCCTCATATCCCCCTGAGACGAGAGATTTATGTTTTTTTTTTTTTTTTTTCTGATGATGCAAAAATTTTGTGTCATCAGAGGATGTTTTGTCCAGAGGCTACAGTCAGTAGTCGGGTCTGTCCCGCATGTCCTCAACCCGCCCATAGAGGGCGATGTCACTCACAGAATGAACACATAGAGTCGGCCATCTTTGTTTGGAAGCTAAGCTAGCAGGCAGAGCCGGCCCGAGGCATAAGCGAACTAAGCGGCCCCTAATCAGGGTTATTTTTTATTTTTTTTTATTTTTTAGATTACTTAAACAAGTGTCATAAATCAATTCATCAATGAATATGACTGAATGAATCATTCAAGACAACAAAACTCTGATTTAATGATCAATATACCTGCCTACAAGTTACAACTGCTGCTGTGTCTGACAGCGTTAAAGTCATGCGCATAATCCTCTAGACACCTCGCGCGTAAGGGTAGCAGTTTGAACTCTTCTCCACTTTATTATACCACACATCAGACCTCCAAAAACCCGCGACACTCCAGCAGTCTGCGCACGACCCATCTACGGCAAGCCCCGGGGGGAAAAATACATTGCATACACACATACAACGAGCGCCAGAACATCATTACCGGTATTATAGTAACAGACTTTGTTGGATTATGTCATGTGATATCTAACAAAGACTGTTACGATAATAATTATAATAATAATAAAGCTTTTGAGGACAGTTGCACTGTATTGAGGCCGTTGAGAAATAGTAGGCCAAATATTAGTAGGCCTTGCTCTTATGTTTCTCAGTTTTGTCATTTTAGCAAATAATTTCTTTTATATGTTTTGAGACAGTTTTAAGACTGTTAACTTTTTTTATTTAAGTAGGCATCTATTTTTTTTTATTATTAATTTTGTTGTAGCCTAATACATAACCTAAGTGTATTCATTTATAATGTATCATTATTGCGTGACATTGGTGTCAATAATCGTCAAACACAGGTGACTCCGCGTCGTGGGAGGGGCTCCCAAATCAAATTCTGCTTAGGGCCCCTAAAAGACTCGGGCCGGCTCTGCTAGCAGGCTCGCACCGGTCTCCCGCGGCCCTCACTCGTCCCGCTCGCCGCAGTAAACATGAAGAATGGCGACTGTAGAACGCAAAAAACGAATCCCGGACATTCTGGACGATCTCGAAACACATTTTCGGCAGACTCATCACTAGTAGCCTGGGCTTGTTGTTTAACTACTGCGCTCTGTTTCCGGTAGGCGTGGGCAGCGAACCAAGTGCATTCTGGGAGTTGTTGTCTTTCATCCACATAAGCCAAAAATACATTTCTCAGTCTAGAAAGTTCTAAATTCAAAAATAATTTCACATTTCTTCTACATAAATGACCCATTTAAAATACACATTCATCTTTGCAGAGGTGAAGTATCCCTTTAATCTTTTTATATTTTTGCCACAATTAATTGAGAGAACTGACTAAGAATATTGTCAGGGTCACAAAAAAAAAAATGCTTTTGAGAGCAAGTATAGTCCTGTCGTTTAACACATATTATATTTAGCCGAAAGAATGTTCCTTTACAGTGTCCAAAGAAATGAAAGGCAAATCAGACCAACAGATTTCATCAAAGTGAATCATCTAATGTATTTGGCAAAGGGTTGCGGTACAAAAGAAAGCAGAATTGTCCAGAACTATTCTGTAAATGATTGTCTGGGAACAATGCGTGTTTGTTGAAAACACAGGTGAAGAAATGGTAAGAACTTCGCCTCAACACATTTTCAGTAAGTAAGTTGCTATATCCCATGCTATATTCATTGTGATAGTTAATTATGCTATTGTACATACAATTGTAAATGCAGTATGTAATAAGTGAATATGATTTTTTGTGTGTGGGGTGGGGTGAAGGGTCTATTAAATATGTATATAGAATCTCAAGAAGTTTTATCTAAAATATGTCAAGGGTCAATTAAATATTGAAAAAAATAAAAACCTGTTACACTACCCCATGGCATTATATTGTAGAACACAACTCTCTAAGATGAAGGGGAAAACTCAAATTACAGTTAAAATATCCATAACTTATGCTGTTGCCTCTTAAGCATCTTGTCTGCAGTATTTTGGGATGGTTGTCTATGAGTTTATTGGTTACACAAAAGAAGATATTTTGAAGAATGTTGGTACCAGGCAGTTGAGGGACCCCATTGAGTTGTAAAAGAAATACTATGGTAGTCAATGCTGGGTGCAATCAACTTTCCCCCTTAAGTGGTAAAACTGTTTCTCAATGCCATTGGTCCACCGTCATTGAGAGAGAAGTAAAATGTGTACAGCATGGCAAGACAACTAAAGGTTGGTTTAAAGGACTGACCAATGAGTCCGTGTCGAGAATAAAAGCGTGACAACATGAGCCGCCTGGAATGAAGAAAGCAATCAGCATGATGGACAATATTCAATGACGGTGGACCAATTCAAGCAAGCATTTGTTTAAGGTTTGTATATCTGTAGTTCTAGCTTGGGTTCCTCCTTTCGAATGACAAATATGGACTATTGATTCCTGCCGATACAGACAGTTATTTCCATGCATTCAGGTGGAGAACACATATGGGAGTCGGGAGGCGGATGTAGTTGTGTTCGGCTTGGTGTGTCACGGCCTTACAGTACGTCTGGAATAAGCATAAACACAATACATATGCTCAACTTAAAGGTACAATATGCAGGATTTTTCGCCACCAGGGGTCGCTAACCTCTTAGAATAACAAAGGCGTATATTAATGACGTATATTCCACTGAATTATGGATCTTGTCGTCAAGCTGATGGATCGTTTATGGATGAGTGAATACAGTGATGTTTTTAACATGACAGTGGTATGAAGCAGGGCGCGATTGCTAGATGTATACCAGCGCCACATGCAATGCGAGTCCCGCGGATATAAAGGAAAAAAGGACATTTCATTCTACCGAACTACGCGCAAGTGCTGAATTAATGCTCTCAGAGGTCAGTTTATTGGACCAATTAAACTTGAGGTAAGTTAACGCAGCACTGTTTCACTTGCTCTAACAGTTCACTATCACACTAAATGTCATTTGAGTGTGTTGAATGTTGTTACTTAGGTTGTTTATTGGCTGTATGAGACTAAGTAAGCTAGATCAACATTAGAACAACATATATATCATATTCTAACATTTTCATCATGTTGAACTAAATAACATTGATTAGTTTTATGTACATTTGCTCACCTGTCTAATAAAGTAACATGCAACACTCGTTTCTTTGTCAAGTCGAAGTTAGTCGCGGACGTGGAGCTCTCGGCATCTCGAAAGATGTTGATCTTCGTTTTAGTCCTCTTTTTGTCTTAAAGTCTGCTTGCCATGGTCCATAATGTTTGAACAAAACAACAACAGCGTGAGCGTCCTGCTAGGCATAACGGGTGGTTTGTTTGTGAAGTTGTCAACGTCCGTCGCCATGGTTACTATTGCAGTGCGAGCGCAAACCTGGCGGAAACCGAGGCTAACTCGGATATGACGCCATTGACTGGCGACTACCTTTTCCTTGCTCACACGCCCGGTTTCCTTGGTTAAAATCGCAATTTTCTCACGATTTACAAATAGTTGGAAAAATTTGTGATATTGTAAGTAATCAACTAAGGGTCTAGAGCCCTTAGTTGATTACTTACAACTAAGGGTCAACTAAGGGTCTAGAAGGGTCTAGAGCCTCCATTTTTGCACTCAGGTCATGGCCCTCTATCAGAATCCAAAGTTTCAAGAAGATCAGAGAAACTCAAAATTTTGACTCCCCAAAAAAACGACAGTGTTACCCCTTTCGTTTTTTTTTTTTTTCGGATCGAAATTTTGAGTTTCGATATCTCAGCTCTGGAAGGGTCTAGAGCCTCCATTTTTGCACTCAGGTCTAAGTCTCATGGCCCTCTATCAGAATCCAGAGTTTCAAGAGGATCAGAAAAACTCAAAATTTTGACCCCCCCAAAAAACGACAGTGGTACCCCCCTTTTTTTTCGGGTCGAAATTTTGAGTTTCTCTGATCTTCTTGAAACTCTGGATTCTGATATAGAGCCATGAGACTTAGACCTGAGTGCAAAAATGGAGGCTCTAGCCCCTTCCAGAGCTGAGATATCGAAACTCAAAAATTCGGCCCGAAAAAAAAACGACAGTGGTACCCCTTACGTTTTTTTTTTTTTTGGGGCGAAAAATTAAGTTTCTCCAATCTTCCCAAAACTCTGGATTCTGATAGAGGGCCATGAGACTTAGACCTGAGTGCAAAAATGGAGGCTCTAGCCCCTTCCAGAGCTGAGATATTGAAACTCAAAAATTCGGCCCGAAAAAAAAACGACAGTGGTACCCCTTATGTTTTGTTTTTTTTGGGCGAAAAATTAAGTTTCTCCAATCTTCCCAAAACTCTGGATTCTGATAGAGGGCCATGAGACTTAGACCTTAGTGCAAAAATGGAGGCTCTAGCCCCTTCCAGAGCTGAGATATCGAAACTCAAAAATTCGGCCCGAAAAAAAAAAACGACAGTGGTACCCCTTACGTTTTTTTTTGGGGGCGAAAAATTACGTTTCTCCAATCTTCCCAAAACTCTGGATTCTGATAGAGGGCCGTGAGACTTAGACCTGAGTGCAAAAATGGAGGCTCTAGCCCCTTCCAGAGCTGAAATATCGAAACTCAAAAATTCGGCCCGAAAAAAAAAAACGACAGTGGTACCCCTTATGTTTTTTTTTTTTGGGGCGAAAAATTAAGTTTCTCCAATCTTCCCAAAACTCTGGATTCTGATAGAGGGCCATGAGACTTAGACCTTAGTGCAAAAATGGAGGCTCTAGCCCCTTCCAGAGCTGAGATATCGAAACTCAAAAATTCGGCCCGAAAAAAAAACGACAGTGGTACCCCTTACGTTTTTTTTTTTTTGGGCGAAAAATTAAGTTTCTCCAATCTTCCCAAAACTCTGGATTCTGATAGAGGGCCATGAGACTTAGACCTTAGTGCAAAAATGGAGGCTCTAGCCCCTTCCAGAGCTGAGATATCGAAACTCAAAAATTCGGCCCGAAAAAAAACGACAGTGGTACCCCTTACGTTTTTTTTTTTTGGGCGAAATATTAGGTTTCTCCAATCTTCCCAAAACTCTGGATTCTGATAGAGGGCCATGAGACTTAGACCTGAGTGCAAAAATGGAGGCTCTAGCCCCTTCCAGAGCTGAGATATCGAAACTCAAAAATTCGGCCCGAAAAAAAAAAACGACAGTGGTACCCCCTTACGTTTTTTTTTTTTGGGCGAAAAATTAAGTTTCTCCAATCTTCCCAAAACTCTGGATTCTGATAGAGGGCCATGAGACTTAGACCTGAGTGCAAAAATGGAGGCTCTAGCCCCTTCCAGAGCTGAGATATCGAAACTCAAAAATTCGGCCCGAAAAAAAAACGACAGTGGTACCCCTTACTTTTTTTTTTTGGGCGAAAAATTAAGTTTCTCCAATCTTCCCAAAACTCTGGATTCTGATAGAGGGCCATGAGACTTAGACCTTAGTGCAAAAATGGAGGCTCTAGCCCCTTCCAGAGCTGAGATATCGAAACTCAAAAATTCGGCCCGAAAAAAAAAAACGACAGTGGTACCCCCTTACGTTTTTTTTTTTTGGGCGAAAAATTAAGTTTCTCCAATCTTCCCAAAACTCTGGATTCTGATAGAGGGCCATGAGACTTAGACCTGAGTGCAAAAATGGAGGCTCTAGCCCCTTCCAGAGCTGAGATATCGAAACTCAAAAATTCGGCCCGAAAAAAAAACGACAGTGGTACCCCTTACGTTTTTTTTTTTGGGCGAAAAATTAAGTTTCTCCAATCTTCCCAAAACTCTGGATTCTGATAGAGGGCCATGAGACTTAGACCTTAGTGCAAAAATGGAGGCTCTAGCCCCTTCCAGAGCTGAGATATCGAAACTAAAAAATTCGGTCCGAAAAAAAACGACAGTGGTACCCCTTACGTTTTTTTTTTTGGGGGCGAAAAATTAAGTTTCTCCAATCTTCCCAAAACTCTGGATTCTGATAGAGGGCCATGAGACTTAGACCTTAGTGCAAAAATGGAGGCTCTAGCCCCTTCCAGAGCTGAGATATCGAAACTCAAAAATTCGGCCCGAAAAAAAAAACGACAGTGGTACCCCTTACGTTTTTTTTTTTGGGGCGAAAAATTAAGTTTCTCCAATCTTCCCAAAACTCTGGATTTTGATAGAGGGCCATGAGACTTAGACCTGAGTGCAAAAATGGAGGCTCTAGCCCCTTCCAGAGCTGAGATATCGAAACTCAAAAATTCGGCCCGAAAAAAAAACGACAGTGGTACCCCTTACGTTTTTTTTTTTTTGGCGAAAAATTAAGTTTCTCCAATCTTCCCAAAACTCTGGATTTTGATAGAGGGCCATGAGACTTAGACCTTAGTGCAAAAATGGAGGCTCTAGCCCCTTCTAGAGCTGAGATATCGAAACTCAAAAATTCGGCCTGAAAAAAAAACGACAGTGGTACCCCTTATGTTTTTTTTTTTTTTGGGTGAAAAATTAAGTTTCTCCAATCTTCCCAAAACTCTGGATTCTGATAGAGGGCCATGAGACTTAGACCTGAGTGCAAAAATGGAGGCTCTAGCCCCTTCCAGAGCTGAGATATCGAAACTCAAAAATTCGGCCCGAAAAAAAAACGACAGTGGTACCCCTTACGTTTTTTTTTTTGGGCGAAAAATTAAGTTTCTCCAATCTTCCCAAAACTCTGGATTCTGATAGAGGGCCATGAGACTTAGACCTGAGTGCAAAAATGGAGGCTCTAGCCCCTTCCAGAGCTGAGATATCGAAACTCAAAAATTCGGCCCGAAAAAAAAACGACAGTGGTACCCCTTACGTTTTTTTTTTTTGGGCGAAAAATTAAGTTTCTCCAATCTTCCCAAAACTCTGGATTCTGATAGAGGGCCATGAGACTTAGACCTGAGTGCAAAAATGGAGGCTCTAGCCCCTTCCAGAGCTGAGATATCGAAACTCAAAAATTCGGCCCGGAAAAAAAACGACAGTGGTACCCCTTACGTTTTTTTTTTTTGGGCGAAAAATTAAGTTTCTCCAATCTTCCCAGAACTCTGGATTCTGATAGAGGGCCATGAGACTTAGAACTGAGTGCAAAAATGGAGGCTCTAGCCCCTTCAAAAGCTGAGATATCGAAACTCAAAAATTCGGCCCGAAAAAAAAACGACAGTGGTACCCCTTACGTTTTTTTTTTTTGGGCGAAAAATTAAGTTTCTCCAATCTTCCCAAAACTCTGGATTCTGATAGAGGGCCATGAGACTTAGACCTGAGTGCAAAAATGGAGGCTCTAGCCCCTTCCAGAGCTGAGATATCGAAACTCAAAAATTCGGCCCGGAAAAAAAACGACAGTGGTACCCCTTACGTTTTTTTTTTGGGCAAAAAATTAGGTTTCTCCAATCTTCCCAAAACTTTGGATTCTGATAGAGGGCCATGAGACTTAGACCTGAGTGCAAAAATGGAGGCTCTAGCCCCTTCCAGAGCTGAGATATCGAAACTCAAAAATTCGGCCCGAAAAAAAAAACGACAGTGGTACCCCTTACGTTTTTTGTTTTTTTTTTGGGCGAAAAATTAAGTGTCTCCAATCTTCCCAAAACTCTGGATTCTGATAGAGGGACATGAGACTTAGATCTGAGTGCAAAAATGGAGGCTCTAGCCCCTTCCAGAGCTGAGATATCGAAACTCAAAAATTCGGCCCGAAAAAAAAACGACAGTGGTACCCCTTACGTTTTTTTTTTTTGGGCGAAAAATTAAGTTTCTCCAATCTTCCCAAAACTCTGGATTCTGATAGAGGGCCATGAGACTTAGACCTGAGTGCAAAAATGGAGGCTCTAGCCCCTTCCAGAGCTGAGATATCGAAACTCAAAAATTCGGCCCGAAAAAAAAACGACAGTGGTACCCCTTACGTTTTTTTTTTTTGGGCGAAAAATTAAGTTTCTCCAATCTTCCCAAAACTCTGGATTCTGATAGAGGGCCATGAGACTTAGACCTTAGTGCAAAAATGGAGGCTCTAGCCCCTTCCAGAGCTGAGATATCGAAACTCAAAAATTCGGCCCGAAAAAAAAACGACAGTGGTACCCCTTACGTTTTTTTTTTTTTGGGCGAAAAATTAAGTTTCTCCAATCTTCCCAAAACTCTGGGTTCTGATAGAGGGCCATGAGACTTAGACCTTAGTGCAAAAATGGAGGCTCTAGCCCCTTCCAGAGCTGAGATATCGAAACTCAAAAATTCGGCCTGAAAAAAAAACGACAGTGGTACCCCTTATGTTTTTTTTTTTTTGGGTGAAAAATTAAGTTTCTCCAATCTTCCCAAAACTCTGGATTCTGATAGAGGGCCATGAGACTTAGACCTGAGTGCAAAAATGGAGGCTCTAGCCCCTTCCAGAGCTGAGATATCGAAACTCAAAAATTCGGCCCGAAAAAAAAACGACAGTGGTACCCCTTACGTTTTTTTTTTTTTGGGCGAAAAATTAAGTTTCTCCAATCTTCCCAAAACTCTGGATTCTGATAGAGGGCCATGAGACTTAGACCTTAGTGCAAAAATGGAGGCTCTAGCCCCTTCCAGAGCCGAGATATCGAAACTCAAAAATTCGGCCCGAAAAAAAAACGACAGTGGTACCCCTTACGTTTTGTTTTTTTTTGGGCGAAAAATTAAGTTTCTCCAATCTTCCCAAAACTCTGGATTCTGATAGAGGGCCATGAGACTTAGACCTGAGTGCAAAAATGGAGGCTCTAGCCCCTTCCAGAGCTGAGATATCGAAACTCAAAAATTCGGCCCGAAAAAAAACCCGACAGTGGTACCCCTTACGTTTTTTTTTTTTTTGGGCAAAAAATTAAGTTTCTCCAATCTTCCCAAAACTCTGGATTCTGATAGAGGGCCATGAGACTTAGACCTGAGTGCAAAAATGGAGGCTCTAGCCCCTTCCAGAGCTGAGATATCGAAACTCAAAAATTCGGCCCGAAAAAAAAAACGACAGTGGTACCCCTTACGTTTTTTTTTTTGGGGCGAAAAATTAAGTTTCTCCAATCTTCCCAAAACTCTGGATTTTGATAGAGGGCCATGAGACTTAGACCTGAGTGCAAAAATGGAGGCTCTAGCCCCTTCCAGAGCTGAGATATCGAAACTCAAAAATTCGGCCCGAAAAAAAAACGACAGTGGTACCCCTTACGTTTTTTTTTTTTTTGGCGAAAAATTAAGTTTCTCCAATCTTCCCAAAACTCTGGATTTTGATAGAGGGCCATGAGACTTAGACCTTAGTGCAAAAATGGAGGCTCTAGCCCCTTCTAGAGCTGAGATATCGAAACTCAAAAATTCGGCCTGAAAAAAAAACGACAGTGGTACCCCTTATGTTTTTTTTTTTTTGGGTGAAAAATTAAGTTTCTCCAATCTTCCCAAAACTCTGGATTCTGATAGAGGGCCATGAGACTTAGACCTGAGTGCAAAAATGGAGGCTCTAGCCCCTTCCAGAGCTGAGATATCGAAACTCAAAAATTCGGCCCGAAAAAA
The DNA here is from genome assembly GCF_988280905.1 of Pimephales promelas. Taxonomy (NCBI): domain Eukaryota; kingdom Metazoa; phylum Chordata; class Actinopteri; order Cypriniformes; family Leuciscidae; genus Pimephales; species Pimephales promelas. The sequence continues at coordinate 2,020,191 of NC_142772.1, forward strand.
AAACGACAGTGGTACCCCTTACGTTTTTTTTTTTGGGCGAAAAATTAAGTTTCTCCAATCTTCCCAAAACTCTGGATTCTGATAGAGGGCCATGAGACTTAGACCTGAGTGCAAAAATGGAGGCTCTAGCCCCTTCCAGAGCTGAGATATCGAAACTCAAAAATTCGGCCCGAAAAAAAAACGACAGTGGTACCCCTTACGTTTTTTTTTTTTGGGCGAAAAATTAAGTTTCTCCAATCTTCCCAAAACTCTGGATTCTGATAGAGGGCCATGAGACTTAGACCTGAGTGCAAAAATGGAGGCTCTAGCCCCTTCCAGAGCTGAGATATCGAAACTCAAAAATTCGGCCCGGAAAAAAAACGACAGTGGTACCCCTTACGTTTTTTTTTTTGGGCAAAAAATTAGGTTTCTCCAATCTTCCCAAAACTTTGGATTCTGATAGAGGGCCATGAGACTTAGACCTGAGTGCAAAAATGGAGGCTCTAGCCCCTTCCAGAGCTGAGATATCGAAACTCAAAAATTCGGCCCGAAAAAAAAACGACAGTGGTACCCCTTACGTTTTTTTTTTTTGGGCGAAAAATTAAGTTTCTCCAATCTTCCCAGAACTCTGGATTCTGATAGAGGGCCATGAGACTTAGAACTGAGTGCAAAAATGGAGGCTCTAGCCCCTTCAAGAGCTGAGATATCGAAACTCAAAAATTCGGCCCGAAAAAAAAACGACAGTGGTACCCCTTACGGTTTTTTTTTTTGGGCGAAAAATTAAGTTTCTCCAATCTTCCCAAAACTCTGGATTCTGATAGAGGGCCATGAGACTTAGACCTGAGTGCAAAAATGGAGGCTCTAGCCCCTTCCAGAGCTGAGATATCGAAACTCAAAAATTCGGCCCGGAAAAAAAACGACAGTGGTACCCCTTACGTTTTTTTTTTGGGCAAAAAATTAGGTTTCTCCAATCTTCCCAAAACTTTGGATTCTGATAGAGGGCCATGAGACTTAGACCTGAGTGCAAAAATGGAGGCTCTAGCCCCTTCCAGAGCTGAGATATCGAAACTCAAAAATTCGGCCCGAAAAAAAAAACGACAGTGGTACCCCTTACGTTTTTTGTTTTTTTTTTGGGCGAAAAATTAAGTGTCTCCAATCTTCCCAAAACTCTGGATTCTGATAGAGGGCCATGAGACTTAGATCTGAGTGCAAAAATGGAGGCTCTAGCCCCTTCCAGAGCTGAGATATCGAAACTCAAAAATTCGGCCCGAAAAAAAAACGACAGTGGTACCCCTTACGTTTTTTTTTTTTGGGCGAAAAATTAAGTTTCTCCAATCTTCCCAAAACTCTGGATTCTGATAGAGGGCCATGAGACTTAGACCTGAGTGCAAAAATGGAGGCTCTAGCCCCTTCCAGAGCTGAGATATCGAAACTCAAAAATTCGGCCCGAAAAAAAAACGACAGTGGTACCCCTTACGTTTTTTTTTTTTGGGCGAAAAATTAAGTTTCTCCAATCTTCCCAAAACTCTGGATTCTGATAGAGGGCCATGAGACTTAGACCTGAGTGCAAAAATGGAGGCTCTAGCCCCTTCCAGAGCTGAGATATCGAAACTCAAAAATTCGGCCCGAAAAAAAAACGACAGTGGTACCCCTTACGTTTTTTTTTTTTTTTTGGGCGAAAAATTAAGTTTCTCCAATCTTCCCAAAACTCTGGATTCTGATAGAGGGCCATGAGACTTAGACCTTAGTGCAAAAATGGAGGCTCTAGCCCCTTCCAGAGCTGAGATATCGAAACTCAAAAATTCGGCCCGAAAAAAAAACGACAGTGGTACCCCTTACGTTTTTTTTTTTTTTGGGCGAAAAATTAAGTTTCTCCAATCTTCCCAAAACTCTGGGTTCTGATAGAGGGCCATGAGACTTAGACCTTAGTGCAAAAATGGAGGCTCTAGCCCCTTCCAGAGCTGAGATATCGAAACTCAAAAATTCGGCCTGAAAAAAAAACGACAGTGGTACCCCTTATGTTTTTTTTTTTTTGCGTGAAAAATTAAGTTTCTCCAATCTTCCCAAAACTCTGGATTCTGATAGAGGGCCATGAGACTTAGACCTGAGTGCAAAAATGGAGGCTCTAGCCCCTTCCAGAGCTGAGATATCGAAACTCAAAAATTCGGCCCGAAAAAAAAACGACAGTGGTACCCCTTACGGTTTTTTTTTTTTGGGCGAAAAATTAAGTTTCTCCAATCTTCCCAAAACTCTGGATTCTGATAGAGGGCCATGAGACTTAGACCTGAGTGCAAAAATGGAGGCTCTAGCCCCTTCCAGAGCTGAGATATCGAAACTCAAAAATTCGGCCCGAAAAAAAACCCGACAGTGGTACCCCTTACGTTTTTTTTTTTTTGGCCGAAAAATTAAGTTTCTCCAATCTTCCCAAAACTCTGGATTCTGATAGAGGGCCATGAGACTTAGACCTGAGTGCAAAAATGGAGGCTCTAGCCCCTTCCAGAGCTGAGATATAGAAACTCAAAAATTCGGCCCGAAAAAAAAAACGACAGTGGTACCCCTTACATTTTTTTTTTTTTGGGCGAAAAATTAAGTTTCTCCAATCTTCCCAAAACTCTGGATTCTGATAGAGGGCCATGAGACTTAGACCTGAGTGCAAAAATGGAGGCTCTAGCCCCTTCCAGAGCTGAGATATCGAAACTCAAAAATTCGGCCCGAAAAAAAAAACGACAGTGGTACCCCTTACGTTTGTTTTTTTCGGTGAAAAATTAAGTTTCTCCAATATTCCCAAAACTCTGGATTCTGATAGAGGGCCATGAGACTTAGACCTGAGTGCAAAAATAGAGGCTCTAGCCCCTTCCAGAGCTGAGATATCGAAACTCAAAAATTCGGCCCGAAAAAAAAACGACAGTGCGTTTTTTTTTTTTGGGCGAAAAATTAAGATTCTCCAATCTTCCCAAATATCTGGATTCTGATAGAGGGCCATGAGACTTAGACCTGAGTGCAAAAATGGAGGCTCTAGCCCCTTCCAGAGCTGAGATATCGAAACTCAAAAATTCGGCCCGAAAAAAAAACGACAGTGTTACCCCTTACGTTTTTTTTTTTTGGGCGAAAAATTAAGTTTCTCCAATCTTCCCAAAACTCTGGATTCTGATAGAGGGCCATGAGACTTAGACCTGAGTGCAAAAATGGAGGCTCTAGCCCCTTCCAGAGCTGAGATATCGAAACTCAAAAATTCGGCCCGAAAAAAAAACGACAGTGGTACCCCTTACGTTTTTTTTTTTTGGGCGAAAAATTAAGTTTCTCCAATCTTCCCAAAACTCTGGATTCTGATAAAGGGCCATGAGACTTAGACCTGAGTGCAAAAATGGAGGCTCTAGCCCCTTCCAGAGCTGAGATATTGAAACTCAAAAATTCGGCCCGAAAAAAAAACCGACAGTGGTACCCCTTACGTTTTTTTTTTTTGGGCGAAAAATTAAGTTTCTCCAATCTTCCCAAAACTCTGGATTCTGATAGAGGGCCATGAGACTTAGACCTGAGTGCAAAAATGGAGGCTCTAGCCCCTTCCAGAGCTGAGATATCGAAACTCAAAAATCCGCCCCGAAAAAAAAACGACAGTGGTACCCCTTACGTTTTTTTTTTTGGGCGAAAAATTAAGTTTCTCCAATCTTCCCAAAACTCTGGATTCTGATAGAGGGCCATGAGACTTAGACCTGAGTGCAAAAATGGAGGCTCTAGCCCCTTCCAGAGCTGAGATATCGAAACTCAAAAATCCGGCCCGAAAAAAAAACGACAGTGGTACCCCTTACGTTTTTTTTTTTTGGGCGAAAAATTAAGTTTCTCCAATCTTCCCAAAACTCTGGATTCTGATAGAGGGCCATGAGACTTAGACCTGAGTGCAAAAATGGAGGCTCTAGCCCCTTCCAGAGCTGAGATATCGAAACTCAAAAATTCGGCCCGAAAAAAAAACGACAGTGGTACCCCTTACGTTTTTTTTTTTTTGGGCGAAAAATTAAGTTTCTCCAATCTTCCCAAAACTCTGGATTCTGATAGAGGGCCATGAGACTTAGACCTGAGTGCAAAAATGGAGGCTCTAGCCCCTTCCAGAGCTGAGATATCGAAACTCAAAAATCCGGCCCGAAAAAAAAACGACAGTGGTACCCCTTACGTTTTTTTTTTTGGGCGAAAAATTAAGTTTCTCCAATCTTCCCAAAACTCTGGATTCTGATAGAGGGCCATGAGACTTAGACCTGAGTGCAAAAATGGAGGCTCTAGCCCCTTCCAGAGCTGAGATATCGAAACTCAAAAATCCGGCCCGGAAAAAAAACGACAGTGGTACCCCTTACGTTTTTTTTTTTTGGGCAAAAAATTAAGTTTCTCCAATCTTCCCAAAACTCTGGATTCTGATAGAGGGCCATGAGACTTAGACCTGAGTGCAAAAATGGAGGCTCTAGCCCCTTCCAGAGCTAAGATATCGAAACTCAAAAATTCGGCCCGAAAAAAAAAAAACGACAGTGGTACCCCTTACGTTTTTTGTTTTTTTTTTGGGCGAAAAATTAAGTGTCTCCAATCTTCCCAAAACTCTGGATTCTGATAGAGGGCCATGAGACTTAGACCTGAGTGCAAAAATGGAGGCTCTAGCCCCTTCCAGAGCTGAGATATCGAAACTCAAAAATTCGGCCCGAAAAAAAAAACGACAGTGGTACCCCTTACGTTTTTTTTTTTGTTGGGCGAAAAATTAAGTTTCTCCAATCTTCCCAAAACTCTGGATTCTGATAGAGGGCCATGAGACTTAGACCTGAGTGCAAAAATGGAGGCTCTAGCCCCTTCCAGAGCTGAGATATCGAAACTCAAAAATTCGGCCCGAAAAAAAACGACAGTGGTACCCCTTACGTTTTGTTTTTTTTGGGCGAAAAATTAAGTTTCTCCAATCTTCCCAAAACTCTGGATTCTGATAGAGGGCCATGAGACTTAGACCTGAGTGCAAAAATGGAGGCTCTAGCCCCTTCCAGAGCTGAGATATCGAAACTCAAAAATCCGGCCCGAAAAAAACAACAACAGTGGTACCCCTTACGTTTTTTTTTTTTGGGCGAAAAATTAAGTTTCTCCAAAGTTCCCAAAACTCTGGATTCTGATAGAGGGCCATGAGACTTAGACCTGAGTGCAAAAACGGAGGCTCTAGCCCCTTCCAGAGCTGAGATATCGAAACTCAAAAATCCGGCCCGAAAAAAAAACGACAGTGGTACCCCTTACGTTTTTTTTTTTTTGGGCGAAAAATTAAGTTTCTCCAATCTTCCCCAAACTCTGGATTCTGATAGAGGGCCATGAGACTTAGACCTGAGTGCAAAAATGGAGGCTCTAGCCCCTTCCAGAGCTGAGATATCGAAACTCAAAAATTCGGCTCGAAAAAAAAACGACAGTGGTACCCCTTACGTTTTTTTTTTTTTGGGCGAAAAATTAAGTTTCTCCAATCTTCCCAAAACTCTGGATTCTGATAGAGGGCCATGAGACTTAGACCTGAGTGCAAAAATGGAGGCTCTAGCCCCTTCCAGAGCTGAGATATCGAAACTCAAAAATTCGGCCCGAAAAAAAACGACAGTGGTACCCCTTACGTTTTTTTTTTTTTGGGCGAAAAATTAAGTTTCTCCAATCTTCCCAAAACTCTGGATTCTGATAGAGGGCCATGAGACTTAGACCTGAGTGCAAAAATGGAGGCTCTAGCCCCTTCCAGAGCTGAGATATCGAAACTCAAAAATTCGGCCCGAAAAAAAAACGACAGTGTTACCCCTTACGTTTTTTTTTTTGGGCGAAAAATTAAGTTTCTCCAATCTTCCCAAAACTCTGGATTCTGATAGAGGGCCATGAGACTTAGACCTGAGTGCAAAAATGGAGGCTCTAGCCCCTTCCAGAGCTGAGATATCGAAACTCAAAAATTCGGCCCGAAAAAAAAACGACAGTGGTACCCCTTACGTTTTTTTTTTTTGCGGCGAAAAATTAAGTTTCTCCAATCTTCCCAAAACTCTGGATTCTGATAGAGGGCCATGAGACTTAGACCTGAGTGCAAAAATGGAGGCTCTAGCCCCTTCCAGAGCTGAGATATCGAAACTCAAAAATTCGGCCCGAAAAAAAAACGACAGTGGTACCCCTTACGTTTTTTTTTTTTTGGGCGAAAAATTAAGTTTCTCCAATCTTCCCAAAACTCTGGATTCTGATAGAGGGCCATGAGACTTAGACCTGAGTGCAAAAATGGAGGCTCTAGCCCCTTCCAGAGCTGAGATATCGAAACTCAAAAATCCGGCCCGAAAAAAAAAAACGACAGTGGTACCCCTTACGTTTTTTTTTTTTGGGCGAAAAATTAAGTTTCTCCAAAGTTCCCAAAACTCTGGATTCTGATAGAGGGCCATGAGACTTAGACCTGAGTGCAAAAATGGAGGCTCTAGCCCCTTCCAGAGCTGAGATATCGAAACTCAAAAATCCGGCCCGAAAAAAAAACGACAGTGGTACCCCTTACGTTTTTTTTTTTTTGGGCGAAAAATTAAGTTTCTCCAATCTTCCCCAAACTCTGGATTCTGATAGAGGGCCATGAGACTTAGACCTGAGTGCAAAAATGGAGGCTCTAGCCCCTTCCAGAGCTGAGATATCGAAACTCAAAAATTCGGCCCGAAAAAAAACGACAGTGGTACCCCTTACGTTTTTTTTTTTTTGGGCGAAAAATTAAGTTTCTCCAATCTTCCCAAAACTCTGGATTCTGATAGAGGGCCATGAGACTTAGACCTGAGTGCAAAAATGGAGGCTCTAGCCCCTTCCAGAGCTGAGATATCGAAACTCAAAAATTCGGCCCGAAAAAAAAACGACAGTGGTACCCCTTACGTTTTTTTTTTTTGGGCGAAAAATTAAGTTTCTCCAATCTTCCCAAAACTCTGGATTCTGATAGAGGGCCATGAGACTTAGACCTGAGTGCAAAAATGGAGGCTCTAGCCCCTTCCAGAGCTGAGATATCGAAACTCAAAAATTCGGCCCGAAAAAAAAACGACAGTGGTACCCCTTACGTTTTTTTTTTTGGGCGAAAAATTAAGTTTCTCCAATCTTCCCAAAACTCTGGAATCTGATAGAGGGCCATGAGACTTAGACCTGAGTGCAAAAATGGAGGCTCTAGCCCCTTCCAGAGCTGAGATATCGAAACTCAAAAATTCGGCCCGAAAAAAAAACGACAGTGGTACCCCTTACGTTTTTTTTTTTTGGGCGAAAAATTAAGTTTCTCCAATCTTCCCAAAACTCTGGATTCTGATAGAGGGCCATGAGACTTAGACCTGAGTGCAAAAATGGAGGCTCTAGCCCCTTCCAGAGCTGAGATATCGAAACTCAAAAATTCGGCCCGGAAAAAAAACGACAGTGGTACCCCTTACGTTTTTTTTTTTGGGCAAAAAATTAGGTTTCTCCAATCTTCCCAAAACTTTGGATTCTGATAGAGGGCCATGAGACTTAGACCTGAGTGCAAAAATGGAGGCTCTAGCCCCTTCCAGAGCTGAGATATCGAAACTCAAAAATTCGGCCCGAAAAAAAAACGACAGTGGTACCCCTTACGTTTTTTTTTTTTGGGCGAAAAATTAAGTTTCTCCAATCTTCCCAGAACTCTGGATTCTGATAGAGGGCCATGAGACTTAGAACTGAGTGCAAAAATGGAGGCTCTAGCCCCTTCAAGAGCTGAGATATCGAAACTCAAAAATTCGGCCCGAAAAAAAAACGACAGTGGTACCCCTTACGGTTTTTTTTTTTGGGCGAAAAATTAAGTTTCTCCAATCTTCCCAAAACTCTGGATTCTGATAGAGGGCCATGAGACTTAGACCTGAGTGCAAAAATGGAGGCTCTAGCCCCTTCCAGAGCTGAGATATCGAAACTCAAAAATTCGGCCCGGAAAAAAAACGACAGTGGTACCCCTTACGTTTTTTTTTTGGGCAAAAAATTAGGTTTCTCCAATCTTCCCAAAACTTTGGATTCTGATAGAGGGCCATGAGACTTAGACCTGAGTGCAAAAATGGAGGCTCTAGCCCCTTCCAGAGCTGAGATATCGAAACTCAAAAATTCGGCCCGAAAAAAAAAACGACAGTGGTACCCCTTACGTTTTTTGTTTTTTTTTTGGGCGAAAAATTAAGTGTCTCCAATCTTCCCAAAACTCTGGATTCTGATAGAGGGCCATGAGACTTAGATCTGAGTGCAAAAATGGAGGCTCTAGCCCCTTCCAGAGCTGAGATATCGAAACTCAAAAATTCGGCCCGAAAAAAAAACGACAGTGGTACCCCTTACGTTTTTTTTTTTTGGGCGAAAAATTAAGTTTCTCCAATCTTCCCAAAACTCTGGATTCTGATAGAGGGCCATGAGACTTAGACCTGAGTGCAAAAATGGAGGCTCTAGCCCCTTCCAGAGCTGAGATATCGAAACTCAAAAATTCGGCCCGAAAAAAAAACGACAGTGGTACCCCTTACGTTTTTTTTTTTTTGGGCGAAAAATTAAGTTTCTCCAATCTTCCCAAAACTCTGGATTCTGATAGAGGGCCATGAGACTTAGACCTGAGTGCAAAAATGGAGGCTCTAGCCCCTTCCAGAGCTGAGATATCGAAACTCAAAAATTCGGCCCGAAAAAAAAACGACAGTGGTACCCCTTACGTTTTTTTTTTTTTTTGGGCGAAAAATTAAGTTTCTCCAATCTTCCCAAAACTCTGGATTCTGATAGAGGGCCATGAGACTTAGACCTTAGTGCAAAAATGGAGGCTCTAGCCCCTTCCAGAGCTGAGATATCGAAACTCAAAAATTCGGCCCGAAAAAAAAACGACAGTGGTACCCCTTACGTTTTTTTTTTTTTTGGGCGAAAAATTAAGTTTCTCCAATCTTCCCAAAACTCTGGGTTCTGATAGAGGGCCATGAGACTTAGACCTTAGTGCAAAAATGGAGGCTCTAGCCCCTTCCAGAGCTGAGATATCGAAACTCAAAAATTCGGCCTGAAAAAAAAACGACAGTGGTACCCCTTATGTTTTTTTTTTTTTGGGGTGAAAAATTAAGTTTCTCCAATCTTCCCAAAACTCTGGATTCTGATAGAGGGCCATGAGACTTAGACCTGAGTGCAAAAATGGAGGCTCTAGCCCCTTCCAGAGCTGAGATATCGAAACTCAAAAATTCGGCCCGAAAAAAAAACGACAGTGGTACCCCTTACGGTTTTTTTTTTTTGGGCGAAAAATTAAGTTTCTCCAATCTTCCCAAAACTCTGGATTCTGATAGAGGGCCATGAGACTTAGACCTGAGTGCAAAAATGGAGGCTCTAGCCCCTTCCAGAGCTGAGATATCGAAACTCAAAAATTCGGCCCGAAAAAAAACCCGACAGTGGTACCCCTTACGTTTTTTTTTTTTTGGCCGAAAAATTAAGTTTCTCCAATCTTCCCAAAACTCTGGATTCTGATAGAGGGCCATGAGACTTAGACCTGAGTGCAAAAATGGAGGCTCTAGCCCCTTCCAGAGCTGAGATATAGAAACTCAAAAATTCGGCCCGAAAAAAAAAACGACAGTGGTACCCCTTACATTTTTTTTTTTTTGGGCGAAAAATTAAGTTTCTCCAATCTTCCCAAAACTCTGGATTCTGATAGAGGGCCATGAGACTTAGACCTGAGTGCAAAAATGGAGGCTCTAGCCCCTTCCAGAGCTGAGATATCGAAACTCAAAAATTAGGCCCGAAAAAAAAAACGACAGTGGTACCCCTTACGTTTGTTTTTTTCGGTGAAAAATTAAGTTTCTCCAATATTCCCAAAACTCTGGATTCTGATAGAGGGCCATGAGACTTAGACCTGAGTGCAAAAATAGAGGCTCTAGCCCCTTCCAGAGCTGAGATATCGAAACTCAAAAATTCGGCCCGAAAAAAAAACGACAGTGGTACCCCTTACGTTTTTTTTTTTTGGGCGAAAAATTAAGATTCTCCAATCTTCCCAAATATCTGGATTCTGATAGAGGGCCATGAGACTTAGACCTGAGTGCAAAAATGGAGGCTCTAGCCCCTTCCAGAGCTGAGATATCGAAACTCAAAAATTCGGCCCGAAAAAAAAACGACAGTGTTACCCCTTACGTTTTTTTTTTTTGGGCGAAAAATTAAGTTTCTCCAATCTTCCCAAAACTCTGGATTCTGATAGAGGGCCATGAGACTTAGACCTGAGTGCAAAAATGGAGGCTCTAGCCCCTTCCAGAGCTGAGATATCGAAACTCAAAAATTCGGCCCGAAAAAAAAACGACAGTGGTACCCCTTACGTTTTTTTTTTTTGGGCGAAAAATTAAGTTTCTCCAATCTTCCCAAAACTCTGGATTCTGATAAAGGGCCATGAGACTTAGACCTGAGTGCAAAAATGGAGGCTCTAGCCCCTTCCAGAGCTGAGATATTGAAACTCAAAAATTCGGCCCGAAAAAAAAACCGACAGTGGTACCCCTTACGTTTTTTTTTTTTGGGCGAAAAATTAAGTTTCTCCAATCTTCCCAAAACTCTGGATTCTGATAGAGGGCCATGAGACTTAGACCTGAGTGCAAAAATGGAGGCTCTAGCCCCTTCCAGAGCTGAGATATCGAAACTCAAAAATCCGCCCCGAAAAAAAAACGACAGTGGTACCCCTTACGTTTTTTTTTTTGGGCGAAAAATTAAGTTTCTCCAATCTTCCCAAAACTCTGGATTCTGATAGAGGGCCATGAGACTTAGACCTGAGTGCAAAAATGGAGGCTCTAGCCCCTTCCAGAGCTGAGATATCGAAACTCAAAAATCCGGCCCGAAAAAAAAACGACAGTGGTACCCCTTACGTTTTTTTTTTTTGGGCGAAAAATTAAGTTTCTCCAATCTTCCCAAAACTCTGGATTCTGATAGAGGGCCATGAGACTTAGACCTGAGTGCAAAAATGGAGGCTCTAGCCCCTTCCAGAGCTGAGATATCGAAACTCAAAAATTCGGCCCGAAAAAAAAATGACAGTGGTACCCCTTACGTTTTTTTTTTTTGGGCGAAAAATTAAGTTTCTCCAATCTTCCCAAAACTCTGGATTCTGATAGAGGGCCATGAGACTTAGACCTGAGTGCAAAAATGGAGGCTCTAGCCCCTTCCAGAGCTGAGATATCGAAACTCAAAAATCCGGCCCGAAAAAAAAACGACAGTGGTACCCCTTACGTTTTTTTTTTTGGGCGAAAAATTAAGTTTCTCCAATCTTCCCAAAACTCTGGATTCTGATAGAGGGCCATGAGACTTAGACCTGAGTGCAAAAATGGAGGCTCTAGCCCCTTCCAGAGCTGAGATATCGAAACTCAAAAATCCGGCCCGGAAAAAAAACGACAGTGGTACCCCTTACGTTTTTTTTTTTTGGGCAAAAAATTAAGTTTCTCCAATCTTCCCAAAACTCTGGATTCTGATAGAGGGCCATGAGACTTAGACCTGAGTGCAAAAATGGAGGCTCTAGCCCCTTCCAGAGCTAAGATATCGAAACTCAAAAATTCGGCCCGAAAAAAAAAAACGACAGTGGTACCCCTTACGTTTTTTGTTTTTTTTTTGGGCGAAAAATTAAGTGTCTCCAATCTTCCCAAAACTCTGGATTCTGATAGAGGGCCATGAGACTTAGACCTGAGTGCAAAAATGGAGGCTCTAGCCCCTTCCAGAGCTGAGATATCGAAACTCAAAAATTCGGCCCGAAAAAAAAAACGACAGTGGTACCCCTTACGTTTTTTTTTTTGTTGGGCGAAAAATTAAGTTTCTCCAATCTTCCCAAAACTCTGGATTCTGATAGAGGGCCATGAGACTTAGACCTGAGTGCAAAAATGGAGGCTCTAGCCCCTTCCAGAGCTGAGATATCGAAACTCAAAAATTCGGCCCGAAAAAAAACGACAGTGGTACCCCTTACGTTTTGTTTTTTTTGGGCGAAAAATTAAGTTTCTCCAATCTTCCCAAAACTCTGGATTCTGATAGAGGGCCATGAGACTTAGACCTGAGTGCAAAAATGGAGGCTCTAGCCCCTTCCAGAGCTGAGATATCGAAACTCAAAAATCCGGCCCGAAAAAAACAACAACAGTGGTACCCCTTACGTTTTTTTTTTTTGGGCGAAAAATTAAGTTTCTCCAAAGTTCCCAAAACTCTGGATTCTGATAGAGGGCCATGAGACTTAGACCTGAGTGCAAAAACGGAGGCTCTAGCCCCTTCCAGAGCTGAGATATCGAAACTCAAAAATCCGGCCCGAAAAAAAAACGACAGTGGTACCCCTTACGTTTTTTTTTTTTGGGCGAAAAATTAAGTTTCTCCAATCTTCCCCAAACTCTGGATTCTGATAGAGGGCCATGAGACTTAGACCTGAGTGCAAAAATGGAGGCTCTAGCCCCTTCCAGAGCTGAGATATCGAAACTCAAAAATTCGGCTCGAAAAAAAAACGACAGTGGTACCCCTTACGTTTTTTTTTTTTGGGCGAAAAATTAAGTTTCTCCAATCTTCCCAAAACTCTGGATTCTGATAGAGGGCCATGAGACTTAGACCTGAGTGCAAAAATGGAGGCTCTAGCCCCTTCCAGAGCTGAGATATCGAAACTCAAAAATTCGGCCCGAAAAAAAACGACAGTGGTACCCCTTACGTTTTTTTTTTTTTGGGCGAAAAATTAAGTTTCTCCAATCTTCCCAAAACTCTGGATTCTGATAGAGGGCCATGAGACTTAGACCTGAGTGCAAAAATGGAGGCTCTAGCCCCTTCCAGAGCTGAGATATCGAAACTCAAAAATTCGGCCCGAAAAAAAAACGACAGTGTTACCCCTTACGTTTTTTTTTTTGGGCGAAAAATTAAGTTTCTCCAATCTTCCCAAAACTCTGGATTCTGATAGAGGGCCATGAGACTTAGACCTGAGTGCAAAAATGGAGGCTCTAGCCCCTTCCAGAGCTGAGATATCGAAACTCAAAAATTCGGCCCGAAAAAAAAACGACAGTGGTACCCCTTACGTTTTTTTTTTTTGGGGCGAAAAATTAAGTTTCTCCAATCTTCCCAAAACTCTGGATTCTGATAGAGGGCCATGAGACTTAGACCTGAGTGCAAAAATGGAGGCTCTAGCCCCTTCCAGAGCTGAGATATCGAAACTCAAAAATTCGGCCCGAAAAAAAACGACAGTGGTACCCCTTACGTTTTTTTTTTTTTTGGGCGAAAAATTAAGTTTCTCCAATCTTCCCAAAACTCTGGATTCTGATAGAGGGCCATGAGACTTAGACCTGAGTGCAAAAATGGAGGCTCTAGCCCCTTCCAGAGCTGAGATATCGAAACTCAAAAATCCGGCCCGAAAAAAAAAAACGACAGTGGTACCCCTTACGTTTTTTTTTTTTGGGCGAAAAATTAAGTTTCTCCAAAGTTCCCAAAACTCTGGATTCTGATAGAGGGCCATGAGACTTAGACCTGAGTGCAAAAATGGAGGCTCTAGCCCCTTCCAGAGCTGAGATATCGAAACTCAAAAATCCGGCCCGAAAAAAAAACGACAGTGGTACCCCTTACGTTTTTTTTTTTTTGGGCGAAAAATTAAGTTTCTCCAATCTTCCCCAAACTCTGGATTCTGATAGAGGGCCATGAGACTTAGACCTGAGTGCAAAAATGGAGGCTCTAGCCCCTTCCAGAGCTGAGATATCGAAACTCAAAAATTCGGCCCGAAAAAAAACGACAGTGGTACCCCTTACGTTTTGTTTTTTTTTGGGCGAAAAATTAAGTTTCTCCAATCTTCCCAAAACTCTGGATTCTGATAGAGGGCCATGAGACTTAGACCTGAGTGCAAAAATGGAGGCTCTAGCCCCTTCCAGAGCTGAGATATCGAAACTCAAAAATTCGGCCCGAAAAAAAAACGACAGTGGTACCCCTTACGTTTTTTTTTTTTGGGCGAAAAATTAAGTTTCTCCAATCTTCCCAAAACTCTGGATTCTGATAGAGGGCCATGAGACTTAGACCTGAGTGCAAAAATGGAGGCTCTAGCCCCTTCCAGAGCTGAGATATCGAAACTCAAAAATTCGGCCCGAAAAAAAAACGACAGTGGTACCCCTTACGTTTTTTTTTTTTGGGCGAAAAATTAAGTTTCTCCAATCTTCCCAAAACTCTGGATTCTGATAGAGGGCCATGAGACTTAGACCTGAGTGCAAAAATGGAGGCTCTAGCCCCTTCCAGAGCTGAGATATCGAAACTCAAAAATTCGGCCCGAAAAAAAAACGACAGTGGTACCCCTTACGTTTTTTTTTTTGGGCGAAAAATTAAGTTTCTCCAATCTTCCCAAAACTCTGGATTCTGATAGAGGGCCATGAGACTTAGACCTGAGTGCAAAAATGGAGGCTCTAGCTCCTTCCAGAGCTGAGATATCGAAACTCAAAAATTCGGCCCGAAAAAAAAACAACAGTGGTACCCCTTACGTTTTTTTTTTTTGGGCGAAAAATTAAGTTTCTCCAATCTTCCCAAAACTCTGGATTCTGATAGAGGGCCATGAGACTTAGACCTGAGTGCAAAAATGGAGGCTCTAGCCCCTTCCAGAGCTGAGATATCGAAACTCAAAAATTCGGCCCGAAAAAAAAACGACAGTGGTACCCCTTACGTTTTTTTTTTTTGGGCGAAAAATTAAATTTCTCCAATCTTCCCAAAACTCTGGATTCTGATAGAGGGCCATGAGACTTAGACCTGAGTGCAAAAATGGAGGCTCTAGCCCCTTCCAGAGCTGAGATATCGAAACTCAAAAATTCGGCCCGAAAAAAAACCGACAGTGGTACCCCTTACGTTTTTTTTTTTGGGCGAAAAATTACGTTTCTCCAATCTTCCCAAAACTCTGGATTCTGATAGAGGGCCATGAGACTTAGACCTGAGTGCAAAAATGGAGGCTCTAGCCCCTTCCAGAGCTGAGATATCGAAACTCAAAAATTCGGCCCGAAAAAAAAACGACAGTGGTACCCCTTACGTTTTTTTTTTGGGCGAAAAATTAAGTTTCTCCAATCTTCCCAAAACTCTGGATTCTGATAGAGGGCCATGAGACTTAGACCTGAGTGCAAAAATGGAGGCTCTAGCCCCTTCCAGAGCTGAGATATCGAAACTCAAAAATTCGGCCCGAAAAAAAAAAAACGACAGTGGTACCCCTTACGTTTTTTTTTTTGGGCGAAAAATTAAGTTTCTCCAATCTTCCCAAAACTCTGGATTCTGATAGAGGGCCATGAGACTTAGACCTGAGTGCAAAAATGGAGGCTCTAGCCCCTTCCAGAGCTGAGATATCGAAACTCAAAAATTCGGCCCGAAAAAAAAACGACAGTGGTACCCCTTACGTTTTTTTTTTTTGGGCGAAAAATTAAGTTTCTCCAATCTTCCCAAAACTCTGGATTCTGATAGAGGGCCATGAGACTTAGACCTGAGTGCAAAAATGGAGGCTCTAGCTCCTTCCAGAGCTGAGATATCGAAACTCAAAAATTCGGCCCGAAAAAAAAACGACAGTGGTACCCCTTACGTTTTTTTTTTTTGGGCGAAAAATTAAGTTTCTCCAATCTTCCCAAAACTCTGGATTCTGATAGAGGGCAATGAGACTTAGACCTGAGTGCAAAAATGGAGACTCTAGCCCCTTCCAGAGCTGAGATATCGAAACTCAAAAATTCGGCCCGAAAAAAAAACGACAGTGGTACCCCTTACGTTTTTTTTTTTTGGGCGAAAAATTAAATTTCTCCAATCTTCCCAAAACTCTGGATTCTGATAGAGGGCCATGAGACTTAGACCTGAGTGCAAAAATGGAGGCTCTAGCCCCTTCCAGAGCTGAGATATCGAAACTCAAAAATTCGGCCCGAAAAAAAACCGACAGTGGTACCCCTTACGTTTTTTTTTTGGGCGAAAAATTACGTTTCTCCAATCTTCCCAAAACTCTGGATTCTGATAGAGGGCCATGAGACTTAGACCTGAGTGCAAAAATGGAGGCTCTAGCCCCTTCCAGAGCTGAGATATCGAAACTCAAAAATTCGGCCCGAAAAAAAAACGACAGTGGTACCCCTTACGTTTTTTTTTTTGGGTGAAAAATTAAGTTTCTCCAATCTTCCCAAAACTATGGATTCTGATAGAGGGCCATGAGACTTAGACCTGAGTGCAAAAATGGAGGCTCTAGCCCCTTCCAGAGCTGAGATATCGAAACTCAAAAATTCGGCCCGAAAAAAAAACGACAGTGGTACCCCTTACGTTTTTTTTTTTGGGCGAAAAATTAAGTTTCTCCAATCTTCCCAAAACTCTGGATTCTGATAGAGGGCAATGAGACTTAGACCTGAGTGCAAAAATGGAGACTCTAGCCCCTTCCAGAGCTGAGATATCGAAACTCAAAAATTCGGCCCGAAAAAAAAACGACAGTGGTACCCCTTACGTTTTTTTTTTTTTTGGGCGAAAAATTAAATTTCTCCAATCTTCCCAAAACTCTGGATTCTGATAGAGGGCCATGAGACTTAGACCTGAGTGCAAAAATGGAGGCTCTAGCCCCTTCCAGAGCTGAGATATCGAAACTCAAAAATTCGGCCCGAAAAAAAACCGACAGTGGTACCCCTTACGTTTTTTTTTTGGGCGAAAAATTACGTTTCTCCAATCTTCCCAAAACTCTGGATTCTGATAGAGGGCCATGAGACTTAGACCTGAGTGCAAAAATGGAGGCTCTAGCCCCTTCCAGAGCTGAGATATCGAAACTCAAAAATTCGGCCCGAAAAAAAAACGACAGTGGTACCCCTTACGTTTTTTTTTGGGCGAAAAATTAAGTTTCTCCAATCTTCCCAAAACTCTGGATTCTGATAGAGGGCCATGAGACTTAGACCTGAGTGCAAAAATGGAGGCTCTAGCCCCTTCCAGAGCTGAGATATCAAAACTCAAAAATTCGGTCCGAAAAAAAAACGACAGTGGTACCCCTTACGTTTTTTTTTTTGGGCGAAAAATTAAGTTTCTCCAATCTTTCCAAAACTCTGGATTCTGATAGAGGGCCATGAGACTTAGACCTGAGTGCAAAAATGGAGGCTCTAGCCCCTTCCAGAGCTGAGATATCGAAACTCAAAAATTCGGCCCGAAAAAAAAACGACAGTGGTACCCCATACGTTTTTTTTTTTTGGGCGAAAAATTAAGTTTCTCCAATCTTCCCAAAACTCTGGATTCTGATAGAGGGCCATGAGACTTAGACCTGAGTGCAAAAATGGAGGCTCTAGCCCCTTCCAGAGCTGAGATATCAAAACTCAAAAATTCGGTCCGAAAAAAAAACGACAGTGGTACCCCTTACGTTTTTTTTTTTGGGCGAAAAATTAAGTTTCTCCAATCTTTCCAAAACTCTGGATTCTGATAGAGGGCCATGAGACTTAGACCTGAGTGCAAAAATGGAGTCTCTAGCCCCTTCCAGAGCTGAGATATCGAAACTCAAAAATTCGGCCCGAAAAAAAAACGACAGTGGTACCCCATACGTTTTTTTTTTTTGGGCGAAAAATTAAGTTTCTCCAATCTTCCCAAAACTCTGGATTCTGATAGAGGGCCATGAGACTTAGACCTGAGTGCAAAAATGGAGGCTCTAGCCCCTTCCAGAGCTGAGATATCGAAACTCAAAAATTCGGCCCGAAAAAAAAACGACAGTGGTACCCCTTACGTTTTTTTTTTTGGGTGAAAAATTAAGTTTCTCCAATCTTCCCAAAACTATGGATTCTGATAGAGGGCCATGAGACTTAGACCTGAGTGCAAAAATGGAGGCTCTAGCCCCTTCCAGAGCTGAGATATCGAAACTCAAAAATTCGGCCCGAAAAAAAAACGACAGTGGTACCCCTTACGTTTTTTTTTTTGGGCGAAAAATTACGTTTCTCCAATCTTCCCAAAACTCTGGATTCTGATAGAGGGCCATGAGACTTAGACATGAGTGCAAAAATGGAGGTTCTAGCCCCTTCCAGAGCTGAGATATCGAAACTCAAAAATTCGGCCCAAAAAAAAAAACGACAGTGGTACCCCTTACGTTTTTTTTTTTGGGCGAAAAATTAAGTTTCTCCAATCTTCCCAAAACTCTGGATTCTGATAGAGGGCCATGAGACTTAGACCTGAGTGCAAAAATGGAGGCTCTAGCCCCTTCCAGAGCTGAGATATCGAAACTCAAAAATCCGGCCCGAAAAAAAAAACGACAGTGGTACCCCTTACGTTTTTTTTTTTTTGGGCGAAAAATTAAGTTTCTCCAATCTTCCCAAAACTCTGGATTCTGATAGAGGGCCACGAGACTTAGACCTGAGTGCAAAAATGGAGGCTCTAGCCCCTTCCAGAGCTGAGATATCGAAACTCAAAAATTCGGCCCGAAAAAAAAAAACGACAGTGGTACCCCTTACGTTTTTTTTTTTGGGCGAAAAATTAAGTTTCTCCAAAGTTCCCAAAACTCTGGATTCTGATAGAGGGCCATGAGACTTAGACCTGAGTGCAAAAATGGAGGCTCTAGCCCCTTCCAGAGCTGAGATATCGAAACTCAAAAATTCGGCCCGAAAAAAAAACGACAGTGGTACCCCTTACGTTTTTTTTTTTGGGGCGAAAAATTAAGTTTCTCCAAAGTTCCCAAAACTCTGGATTCTGATAGAGGGCCATGAGACTTAGACCTGAGTGCAAAAATGAAGGCTCTAGCCCCTTCCAGAGCTGAGATATCGAAACTCAAAAATTCGGCCCGAAAAAAAACGACAGTGGTACCCCTTACGTTTTTTTTTTTTTGGGCGAAAAATTAAGTTTCTCCAATCTTCCCAAAACTCTGGATTCTGATAGAGGGCCATGAGACTTAGACCTGAGTGCAAAAATGGAGGCTCTAGCCCCTTCCAGAGCTGAGATATCGAAACTCAAAAATTCGGCCCGAAAAAAAAAACGACAGTGGTACCCCTTACGTTTTTTTTTTTTGGGCGAAAAATTAAGTTTCTCCAATCTTCCCAAAACTCTGGATTCTGATAGAGGGCCATGAGACTTAGACCTGAGTGCAAAAATGGAGGCTCTAGCCCCTTCCAGAGCTGAGATATCGAAACTCAAAAATTCGGCCCGAAAAAAAAACGACAGTGGTACCCCTTACGTTTTTTTTTTTTGGGCGAAAAATTAAGTTTCTCCAATCTTCCCAAAACTCTGGATTCTGATAGAGGGCCATGAGACTTAGACCTGAGTGCAAAAATGGAGGCTCTAGCCCCTTCCAGAGCTGAGATATCGAAACTCAAAAATTCGGCCCGAAAAAAAAACGACAGTGGTACCCCTTACGTTTTTTTTTTTTGGGCGAAAAATTAAGTTTCTCCAATCTTCCCAAAACTCTGGATTCTGATAGAGGGCCATGAGACTTAGACCTGAGTGCAAAAATGGAGGCTCTAGCCCCTTCCAGAGCTGAGATATCGAAACTCAAAAATTCGGCCCGAAAAAAAAAACGACAGTGGTACCCCTTACGTTTTTTTTTTTTGGGCGAAAAATTAAGTTTCTCCAATCTTCCCAAAACTCTGGATTCTGATAGAGGGCCATGAGACTTAGACCTGAGTGCAAAAATGGAGGCTCTAGCCCCTTCCAGAGCTGAGATATCGAAACTCAAAAATTCGGCCCGAAAAAAAAACGACAGTGGTACCCCTTACGTTTTTTTTTTTTGGGCGAAAAATTAAGTTTCTCCAATCTTCCCCAAACTCTGGATTCTGATAGAGGGCCATGAGACTTAGACCTGAGTGCAAAAATGGAGGCTCTAGCCCCTTCCAGAGCTGAGATATCGAAACTCAAAAATTCGGCCCGAAAAAAAACGACAGTGGTACCCCTTACGTTTTTTTTTTTTGGGCGAAAAATTAAGTTTCTCCAATCTTCCCAAAACTCTGGATTCTGATAGAGGGCCATGAGACTTAGACCTGAGTGCAAAAATGGAGGCTCTAGCCCCTTCCAGAGCTGAGATATCGAAACTCAAAAATTCGGCCCGAAAAAAAAACGACAGTGTTACCCCTTACGTTTTTTTTTTTGGGCGAAAAATTAAGTTTCTCCAATCTTCCCAAAACTCTGGATTCTGATAGAGGGCCATGAGACTTAGACCTGAGTGCAAAAATGGAGGCTCTAGCCCCTTCCAGAGCTGAGATATCGAAACTCAAAAATTCGGCCCGAAAAAAAAACGACAGTGGTACCCCTTACGTTTTTTTTTTTTGGGGCGAAAAATTAAGTTTCTCCAATCTTCCCAAAACTCTGGATTCTGATAGAGGGCCATGAGACTTAGACCTGAGTGCAAAAATGGAGGCTCTAGCCCCTTCCAGAGCTGAGATATCGAAACTCAAAAATTCGGCCCGAAAAAAAAACGACAGTGGTACCCCTTACGTTTTTTTTTTTTTGGGCGAAAAATTAAGTTTCTCCAATCTTCCCAAAACTCTGGATTCTGATAGAGGGCCATGAGACTTAGACCTGAGTGCAAAAATGGAGGCTCTAGCCCCTTCCAGAGCTGAGATATCGAAACTCAAAAATCCGGCCCGAAAAAAAAAAACGACAGTGGTACCCCTTACGTTTTTTTTTTTGGGCGAAAAATTAAGTTTCTCCAAAGTTCCCAAAACTCTGGATTCTGATAGAGGGCCATGAGACTTAGACCTGAGTGCAAAAATGGAGGCTCTAGCCCCTTCCAGAGCTGAGATATCGAAACTCAAAAATCCGGCCCGAAAAAAAAACGACAGTGGTACCCCTTACGTTTTTTTTTTGGGCGAAAAATTAAGTTTCTCCAATCTTCCCCAAACTCTGGATTCTGATAGAGGGCCATGAGACTTAGACCTGAGTGCAAAAATGGAGGCTCTAGCCCCTTCCAGAGCTGAGATATCGAAACTCAAAAATCCGGCCCGAAAAAAAACGACAGTGGTACCCCTTACGTTTTTTTTTTTTTTGGGCGAAAAATTAAGTTTCTCCAATCTTCCCAAAACTCTGGATTCTGATAGAGGGCCATGAGACTTAGACCTGAGTGCAAAAATGGAGGCTCTAGCCCCTTCCAGAGCTGAGATATCGAAACTCAAAAATTCGGCCCGAAAAAAAAACGACAGTGGTACCCCTTACGTTTTTTTTTTTTGGGCGAAAAATTAAGTTTCTCCAATCTTCCCAAAACTCTGGATTCTGATAGAGGGCCATGAGACTTAGACCTGAGTGCAAAAATGGAGGCTCTAGCCCCTTCCAGAGCTGAGATATCGAAACTCAAAAATTCGGCCCGAAAAAAAAACGACAGTGGTACCCCTTACGTTTTTTTTTTTTGGGCGAAAAATTAAGTTTCTCCAATCTTCCCAAAACTCTGGATTCTGATAGAGGGCCATGAGACTTAGACCTGAGTGCAAAAATGGAGGCTCTAGCCCCTTCCAGAGCTGAGATATCGAAACTCAAAAATTCGGCCCGAAAAAAAAACGACAGTGGTACCCCTTACGTTTTTTTTTTTGGGCGAAAAATTAAGTTTCTCCAATCTTCCCAAAACTCTGGATTCTGATAGAGGGCCATGAGACTTAGACCTGAGTGCAAAAATGGAGGCTCTAGCTCCTTCCAGAGCTGAGATATCGAAACTCAAAAATTCGGCCCGAAAAAAAAACGACAGTGGTACCCCTTACGTTTTTTTTTTTTGGGCGAAAAATTAAGTTTCTCCAATCTTCCCAAAACTCTGGATTCTGATAGAGGGCCATGAGACTTAGACCTGAGTGCAAAAATGGAGGCTCTAGCCCCTTCCAGAGCTGAGATATCGAAACTCAAAAATTCGGCCCGAAAAAAAAACGACAGTGGTACCCCTTACTTTTTTTTTTTTTTGGGCGAAAAATTAAATTTCTCCAATCTTCCCAAAACTCTGGATTCTGATAGAGGGCCATGAGACTTAGACCTGAGTGCAAAAATGGAGGCTCTAGCCCCTTCCAGAGCTGAGATATCGAAACTCAAAAATTCGGCCCGAAAAAAAACCGACAGTGGTACCCCTTACGTTTTTTTTTTTGGGCGAAAAATTACGTTTCTCCAATCTTCCCAAAACTCTGGATTCTGATAGAGGGCCATGAGACTTAGACCTGAGTGCAAAAATGGAGGCTCTAGCCCCTTCCAGAGCTGAGATATCGAAACTCAAAAATTCGGCCCGAAAAAAAAAACGACAGTGGTACCCCTTACGTTTTTTTTTGGGCGAAAAATTAAGTTTCTCCAATCTTCCCAAAACTATGGATTCTGATAGAGGGCCATGAGACTTAGACCTGAGTGCAAAAATGGAGGCTCTAGCCCCTTCCAGAGCTGAGATATCGAAACTCAAAAATTCGGCCCGAAAAAAAAAAAACGACAGTGGTACCCCTTACGTTTTTTTTTTTGGGCGAAAAATTAAGTTTCTCCAATCTTCCCAAAACTCTGGATTCTGATAGAGGGCCATGAGACTTAGACCTGAGTGCAAAAATGGAGGCTCTAGCCCCTTCCAGAGCTGAGATATCGAAACTCAAAAATTCGGCCCGAAAAAAAAACGACAGTGGTACCCCTTACGTTTTTTTTTTTTGGGCGAAAAATTAAGTTTCTCCAATCTTCCCAAAACTCTGGATTCTGATAGAGGGCCATGAGACTTAGACCTGAGTGCAAAAATGGAGGCTCTAGCTCCTTCCAGAGCTGAGATATCGAAACTCAAAAATTCGGCCCGAAAAAAAAACGACAGTGGTACCCCTTACGTTTTTTTTTTTTGGGCGAAAAATTAAGTTTCTCCAATCTTCCCAAAACTCTGGATTCTGATAGAGGGCAATGAGACTTAGACCTGAGTGCAAAAATGGAGACTCTAGCCCCTTCCAGAGCTGAGATATCGAAACTCAAAAATTCGGCCCGAAAAAAAAACGACAGTGGTACCCCTTACGTTTTTTTTTTTTGGGCGAAAAATTAAATTTCTCCAATCTTCCCAAAACTCTGGATTCTGATAGAGGGCCATGAGACTTAGACCTGAGTGCAAAAATGGAGGCTCTAGCCCCTTCCAGAGCTGAGATATCGAAACTCAAAAATTCGGCCCGAAAAAAAACCGACAGTGGTACCCCTTACGTTTTTTTTTTGGGCGAAAAATTACGTTTCTCCAATCTTCCCAAAACTCTGGATTCTGATAGAGGGCCATGAGACTTAGACCTGAGTGCAAAAATGGAGGCTCTAGCCCCTTCCAGAGCTGAGATATCGAAACTCAAAAATTCGGCCCGAAAAAAAAACGACTGTGGTACCCCTTACGTTTTTTTTTGGGCGAAAAATTAAGTTTCTCCAATCTTCCCAAAACTCTGGATTCTGATAGAGGGCCATGAGACTTAGACCTGAGTGCAAAAATGGAGGCTCTAGCCCCTTCCAGAGCTGAGATATCAAAACTCAAAAATTCGGTCCGAAAAAAAAACGACAGTGGTACCCCTTACGTTTTTTTTTTTGGGCGAAAAATTAAGTTTCTCCAATCTTTCCAAAACTCTGGATTCTGATAGAGGGCCATGAGACTTAGACCTGAGTGCAAAAATGGAGTCTCTAGCCCCTTCCAGAGCTGAGATATCGAAACTCAAAAATTCGGCCCGAAAAAAAAACGACAGTGGTACCCCATACGTTTTTTTTTTTTTGGGCGAAAAATTAAGTTTCTCCAATCTTCCCAAAAACTCTGGATTCTGATAGAGGGCCATGAGACTTAGACCTGAGTGCAAAAATGGAGGCTCTAGCCCCTTCCAGAGCTGAGATATCGAAACTCAAAAATTCGGCCCGAAAAAAAAACGACAGTGGTACCCCTTACGTTTTTTTTTTTGGGTGAAAAATTAAGTTTCTCCAATCTTCCCAAAACTATGGATTCTGATAGAGGGCCATGAGACTTAGACCTGAGTGCAAAAATGGAGGCTCTAGCCCCTTCCAGAGCTGAGATATCGAAACTCAAAAATTCGGCCCGAAAAAAAAACGACAGTGGTACCCCTTACGTTTTTTTTTTTGGGCGAAAAATTACGTTTCTCCAATCTTCCCAAAACTCTGGATTCTGATAGAGGGCCATGAGACTTAGACATGAGTGCAAAAATGGAGGTTCTAGCCCCTTCCAGAGCTGAGATATCGAAACTCAAAAATTCGGCCCGAAAAAAAAAACGACAGTGGTACCCCTTACGTTTTTTTTTTTGGGCGAAAAATTAAGTTTCTCCAATCTTCCCAAAACTCTGGATTCTGATAGAGGGCCATGAGACTTAGACCTGAGTGCAAAAATGGAGGCTCTAGCCCCTTCCAGAGCTGAGATATCGAAACTCAAAAATCCGGCCCGAAAAAAAAAACGACAGTGGTACCCCTTACGTTTTTTTTTTTTTGGGCGAAAAATTAAGTTTCTCCAATCTTCCCAAAACTCTGGATTCTGATAGAGGGCCACGAGACTTAGACCTGAGTGCAAAAATGGAGGCTCTAGCCCCTTCCAGAGCTGAGATATCGAAACTCAAAAATTCGGCCCGAAAAAAAAAAACGACAGTGGTACCCCTTACGTTTTTTTTTTTGGGCGAAAAATTAAGTTTCTCCAAAGTTCCCAAAACTCTGGATTCTGATAGAGGGCCATGAGACTTAGACCTGAGTGCAAAAATGGAGGCTCTAGCCCCTTCCAGAGCTGAGATATCGAAACTCAAAAATTCGGCCCGAAAAAAAAACGACAGTGGTACCCCTTACGTTTTTTTTTTTTGGGCGAAAAATTAAGTTTCTCCAAAGTTCCCAAAACTCTGGATTCTGATAGAGGGCCATGAGACTTAGACCTGAGTGCAAAAATGAAGGCTCTAGCCCCTTCCAGAGCTGAGATATCGAAACTCAAAAATTCGGCCCGAAAAAAAAACGACAGTGGTACCCCTTACGTTTTTTTTTTTTGGGCGAAAAATTAAGTTTCTCCAATCTTCCCAAAACTCTGGATTCTGATAGAGGGCCATGAGACTTAGACCTGAGTGCAAAAATGGAGGCTCTAGCCCCTTCCAGAGCTGAGATATCGAAACTCAAAAATTCGGCCCGAAAAAAAAAACGACAGTGGTACCCCTTACGTTTTTTTTTTTTGGGCGAAAAATTAAGTTTCTCCAATCTTCCCAAAACTCTGGATTCTGATAGAGGGCCATGAGACTTAGACCTGAGTGCAAAAATGGAGGCTCTAGCCCCTTCCAGAGCTGAGATATCGAAACTCAAAAATTCGGCCCGAAAAAAAAACGACAGTGGTACCCCTTACGTTTTTTTTTTTTTGGGCGAAAAATTAAGTTTCTCCAATCTTCCCAAAACTCTGGATTCTGATAGAGGGCCATGAGACTTAGACCTGAGTGCAAAAATGGAGGCTCTAGCCCCTTCCAGAGCTGAGATATCGAAACTCAAAAATTCGGCCCGAAAAAAAAACGACAGTGGTACCCCTTACGTTTTTTTTTTTTGGGCGAAAAATTAAGTTTCTCCAATCTTCCCAAAACTCTGGATTCTGATAGAGGGCCATGAGACTTAGACCTGAGTGCAAAAATGGAGGCTCTAGCCCCTTCCAGAGCTGAGATATCGAAACTCAAAAATTCGGCCCGAAAAAAAAAACGACAGTGGTACCCCTTACGTTTTTTTTTTTTGGGCGAAAAATTAAGTTTCTCCAATCTTCCCAAAACTCTGGATTCTGATAGAGGGCCATGAGACTTAGACCTGAGTGCAAAAATGGAGGCTCTAGCCCCTTCCAGAGCTGAGATATCGAAACTCAAAAATTCGGCCCGAAAAAAAAACGACAGTGGTACCCCTTACGTTTTTTTTTTTTGGGCGAAAAATTAAGTTTCTCCAATCTTCCCAAAACTCTGGATTCTGATAGAGGGCCATGAGACTTAGACCTGAGTGCAAAAATGGAGGCTCTAGCCCCTTCCAGAGCTGAGATATCGAAACTCAAAAATTCGGCCCGAAAAAAAAACGACAGTGGTACCCCTTACGTTTTTTTTTTTTTGGGCGAAAAATTAAGTTTCTCCAATCTTCCCAAAACTCTGGATTCTGATAGAGGGCCATGAGACTTAGGCCTGAGTGCAAAAATGGAGGCTCTAGCCCCTTCCAGAGCTGAGATATCGAAACTCAAAAATTCGGCCCGAAAAAAAAACGACAGTGGTACCCCTTACGTTTTTTTTTTTTGGGCGAAAAATTAAGTTTCTCCAATCTTCCCAAAACTCTGGATTCTGATAGAGGGCCATGAGACTTAGACCTGAGTGCAAAAATGGAGGCTCTAGCCCCTTCCAGAGCTGAGATATCGAAACTCAAAAATTCGGCCCGAAAAAAAAACGACAGTGGTACCCCTTACGTTTTTTTTTTTTGGGCGAAAAATTAAATTTCTCCAATCTTCCCAAAACTCTGGATTCTGATAGAGGGCCATGAGACTTAGACCTGAGTGCAAAAATGGAGGCTCTAGCCCCTTCCAGAGCTGAGATATCGAAACTCAAAAATCCGGCCCGAAAAAAAAAAACGACAGTGGTACCCCTTACGTTTTTTTTTTTTGGGCGAAAAATTAAGTTTCTCAAAAGTTCCCAAAACTCTGGATTCTGATAGAGGGCCATGAGACTTAGACCTGAGTGCAAAAATGGAGGCTCTAGCCCCTTCCAGAGCTGAGATATCGAAACTCAAAAATCCGGCCCGAAAAAAAAACGACAGTGGTACCCCTTACGTTTTTTTTTTTTGGGCGAAAAATTAAGTTTCTCCAATCTTCCCCAAACTCTGGATTCTGATAGAGGGCCATGAGACTTAGACCTGAGTGCAAAAATGGAGGCTCTAGCCCCTTCCAGAGCTGAGATATCGAAACTCAAAAATTCGGCCCGAAAAAAAACGACAGTGGTACCCCTTACGTTTTTTTTTTTTTTGGGCGAAAAATTAAGTTTCTCCAATCTTCCCAAAACTCTGGATTCTGATAGAGGGCCATGAGACTTAGACCTGAGTGCAAAAATGGAGGCTCTAGCCCCTTCCAGAGCTGAGATATCGAAACTCAAAAATTCGGCCCGAAAAAAAAACGACAGTGGTACCCCTTACGTTTTTTTTTTTTGGGCGAAAAATTAAGTTTCTCCAATCTTCCCAAAACTCTGGATTCTGATAGAAGGCCATGAGACTTAGACCTGAGTGCAAAAATGGAGGCTCTAGCCCCTTCCAGAGCTGAGATATCGAAACTCAAAAATTCGGCCCGAAAAAAAAAACGACAGTGGTACCCCTTACGTTTTTTTTTTTTGGGCGAAAAATTAAGTTTCTCCAATCTTCCCAAAACTCTGGATTCTGATAGAGGGCCATGAGACTTAGACCTGAGTGCAAAAATGGAGGCTCTAGCCCCTTCCAGAGCTGAGATATCGAAACTCAAAAATTCGGCCCGAAAAAAAAACGACAGTGGTACCCCTTACGTTTTTTTTTTTTGGGCGAAAAATTAAGTTTCTCCAATCTTCCCAAAACTCTGGATTCTGATAGAGGGCCATGAGACTTAGACCTGAGTGCAAAAATGGAGGCTCTAGCTCCTTCCAGAGCTGAGATATCGAAACTCAAAAATTCGGCCCGAAAAAAAAACGACAGTGGTACCCCTTACGTTTTTTTTTTTTGGGCGAAAAATTAAGTTTCTCCAATCTTCCCAAAACTCTGGATTCTGATAGAGGGCCATGAGACTTAGACCTGAGTGCAAAAATGGAGGCTCTAGCCCCTTCCAGAGCTGAGATATCGAAACTCAAAAATTCGGCCCGAAAAAAAAACGACAGTGGTACCCCTTACGTTTTTTTTTTTTGGGCGAAAAATTAAATTTCTCCAATCTTCCCAAAACTCTGGATTCTGATAGAGGGCCATGAGACTTAGACCTGAGTGCAAAAATGGAGGCTCTAGCCCCTTCCAGAGCTGAGATATCGAAACTCAAAAATTCGGCCCGAAAAAAAACCGACAGTGGTACCCCTTACGTTTTTTTTTTTGGGCGAAAAATTACGTTTCTCCAATCTTCCCAAAACTCTGGATTCTGATAGAGGGCCATGAGACTTAGACCTGAGTGCAAAAATGGAGGCTCTAGCCCCTTCCAGAGCTGAGATATCGAAACTCAAAAATTCGGCCCGAAAAAAAAACGACAGTGGTACCCCTTACGTTTTTTTTGGGGCGAAAAATTAAGTTTCTCCAATCTTCCCAAAACTCTGGATTCTGATAGAGGGCCATGAGACTTAGACCTGAGTGCAAAAATGGAGGCTCTAGCCCCTTCCAGAGCTGAGATATCGAAACTCAAAAATTCGGCCCGAAAAAAAAAAAAACGACAGTGGTACCCCTTACGTTTTTTTTTTTGGGCGAAAAATTAAGTTTCTCCAATCTTCCCAAAACTCTGGATTCTGATAGAGGGCCATGAGACTTAGACCTGAGTGCAAAAATGGAGGCTCTAGCCCCTTCCAGAGCTGAGATATCGAAACTCAAAAATTCGGCCCGAAAAAAAAACGACAGTGGTACCCCTTACGTTTTTTTTTTTTGGGCGAAAAATTAAGTTTCTCCAATCTTCCCAAAACTCTGGATTCTGATAGAGGGCCATGAGACTTAGACCTGAGTGCAAAAATGGAGGCTCTAGCTCCTTCCAGAGCTGAGATATCGAAACTCAAAAATTCGGCCCGAAAAAAAAACGACAGTGGTACCCCTTACGTTTTTTTTTTTTGGGCGAAAAATTAAGTTTCTCCAATCTTCCCAAAACTCTGGATTCTGATAGAGGGCAATGAGACTTAGACCTGAGTGCAAAAATGGAGGCTCTAGCCCCTTCCAGAGCTGAGATATCGAAACTCAAAAATTCGGCCCGAAAAAAAAACGACAGTGGTACCCCTTACGTTTTTTTTTTTTTGGGCGAAAAATTAAATTTCTCCAATCTTCCCAAAACTCTGGATTCTGATAGAGGGCCATGAGACTTAGACCTGAGTGCAAAAATGGAGGCTCTAGCCCCTTCCAGAGCTGAGATATCGAAACTCAAAAATTCGGCCCGAAAAAAAACCGACAGTGGTACCCCTTACGTTTTTTTTTTGGGCGAAAAATTACGTTTCTCCAATCTTCCCAAAACTCTGGATTCTGATAGAGGGCCATGAGACTTAGACCTGAGTGCAAAAATGGAGGCTCTAGCCCCTTCCAGAGCTGAGATATCGAAACTCAAAAATTCGGCCCGAAAAAAAAACGACAGTGGTACCCCTTACGTTTTTTTTTGGGCGAAAAATTAAGTTTCTCCAATCTTCCCAAAACTCTGGATTCTGATAGAGGGCCATGAGACTTAGACCTGAGTGCAAAAATGGAGGCTCTAGCCCCTTCCAGAGCTGAGATATCAAAACTCAAAAATTCGGTCCGAAAAAAAAACGACAGTGGTACCCCTTACGTTTTTTTTTTTGGGCGAAAAATTAAGTTTCTCCAATCTTTCCAAAACTCTGGATTCTGATAGAGGGCCATGAGACTTAGACCTGAGTGCAAAAATGGAGTCTCTAGCCCCTTCCAGAGCTGAGATATCGAAACTCAAAAATTCGGCCCGAAAAAAAAACGACAGTGGTACCCCATACGTTTTTTTTTTTTGGGCGAAAAATTAAGTTTCTCCAATCTTCCCAAAACTCTGGATTCTGATAGAGGGCCATGAGACTTAGACCTGAGTGCAAAAATGGAGGCTCTAGCCCCTTCCAGAGCTGAGATATCGAAACTCAAAAATTCGGCCCGAAAAAAAAACGACAGTGGTACCCCTTACGTTTTTTTTTTGGGTGAAAAATTAAGTTTCTCCAATCTTCCCAAAACTATGGATTCTGATAGAGGGCCATGAGACTTAGACCTGAGTGCAAAAATGGAGGCTCTAGCCCCTTCCAGAGCTGAGATATCGAAACTCAAAAATTCGGCCCGAAAAAAAAACGACAGTGGTACCCCTTACGTTTTTTTTTTTGGGCGAAAAATTACGTTTCTCCAATCTTCCCAAAACTCTGGATTCTGATAGAGGGCCATGAGACTTAGACATGAGTGCAAAAATGGAGGCTCTAGCCCCTTCCAGAGCTGAGATATCGAAACTCAAAAATTCGGCCCAAAAAAAAAAACGACAGTGGTACCCCTTACGTTTTTTTTTTTGGGCGAAAAATTAAGTTTCTCCAATCTTCCCAAAACTCTGGATTCTGATAGAGGGCCATGAGACTTAGACCTGAGTGCAAAAATGGAGGCTCTAGCCCCTTCCAGAGCTGAGATATCGAAACTCAAAAATCCGGCCCGAAAAAAAAAACGACAGTGGTACCCCTTACGTTTTTTTTTTTTTGGGCGAAAAATTAAGTTTCTCCAATCTTCCCAAAACTCTGGATTCTGATAGAGGGCCACGAGACTTAGACCTGAGTGCAAAAATGGAGGCTCTAGCCCCTTCCAGAGCTGAGATATCGAAACT
Source organism: Pimephales promelas (assembly GCF_988280905.1). Lineage (NCBI taxonomy): Eukaryota > Metazoa > Chordata > Actinopteri > Cypriniformes > Leuciscidae > Pimephales > Pimephales promelas. Next base: position 2,050,462 of record NC_142772.1, read on the forward strand.
CAAAAATTCGGCCCGAAAAAAAAAAACGACAGTGGTACCCCTTACGTTTTTTTTTTTGGGCGAAAAATTAAGTTTCTCCAAAGTTCCCAAAACTCTGGATTCTGATAGAGGGCCATGAGACTTAGACCTGAGTGCAAAAATGGAGGCTCTAGCCCCTTCCAGAGCTGAGATATCGAAACTCAAAAATTCGGCCCGAAAAAAAAACGACAGTGGTACCCCTTACGTTTTTTTTTTGGGCGAAAAATTAAGTTTCTCCAATCTTCCCAAAACTCTGGATTCTGATAGAGGGCCATGAGACTTAGACCTGAGTGCAAAAATGGAGGCTCTAGCCCCTTCCAGAGCTGAGATATCGAAACTCAAAAATCCGGCCCGAAAAAAAAACGACAGTGGTACCCCTTACGTTTTTTTTTTGGGTGAAAAATTAAGTTTCTCCAATCTTCCCAAAACTATGGATTCTGATAGAGGGCCATGAGACTTAGACCTGAGTGCAAAAATGGAGGCTCTAGCCCCTTCCAGAGCTGAGATATCGAAACTCAAAAATTCGGCCCGAAAAAAAAACGACAGTGGTACCCCTTACGTTTTTTTTTTTGGGCGAAAAATTACGTTTCTCCAATCTTCCCAAAACTCTGGATTCTGATAGAGGGCCATGAGACTTAGACATGAGTGCAAAAATGGAGGCTCTAGCCCCTTCCAGAGCTGAGATATCGAAACTCAAAAATTCGGCCCAAAAAAAAAAACGACAGTGGTACCCCTTACGTTTTTTTTTTTGGGCGAAAAATTAAGTTTCTCCAATCTTCCCAAAACTCTGGATTCTGATAGAGGGCCATGAGACTTAGACCTGAGTGCAAAAATGGAGGCTCTAGCCCCTTCCAGAGCTGAGATATCGAAACTCAAAAATCCGGCCCGAAAAAAAAAACGACAGTGGTACCCCTTACGTTTTTTTTTTTTGGGCGAAAAATTAAGTTTCTCCAATCTTCCCAAAACTCTGGATTCTGATAGAGGGCCACGAGACTTAGACCTGAGTGCAAAAATGGAGGCTCTAGCCCCTTCCAGAGCTGAGATATCGAAACTCAAAAATTCGGCCCGAAAAAAAAAAACGACAGTGGTACCCCTTACGTTTTTTTTTTTGGGCGAAAAATTAAGTTTCTCCAAAGTTCCCAAAACTCTGGATTCTGATAGAGGGCCATGAGACTTAGACCTGAGTGCAAAAATGGAGGCTCTAGCCCCTTCCAGAGCTGAGATATCGAAACTCAAAAATTCGGCCCGAAAAAAAAACGACAGTGGTACCCCTTACGTTTTTTTTTTGGGCGAAAAATTAAGTTTCTCCAATCTTCCCAAAACTCTGGATTCTGATAGAGGGCCATGAGACTTAGACCTGAGTGCAAAAATGGAGGCTCTAGCCCCTTCCAGAGCTGAGATATCGAAACTCAAAAATCCGGCCCGAAAAAAAAACGACAGTGGTACCCCTTACGTTTTTTTTTTTGGGCGAAAAATTAAGTTTCTCCAAAGTTCCCAAAACTCTGGATTCTGATAGAGGGCCATGAGACTTAGACCTGAGTGCAAAAATGGAGGCTCTAGCCCCTTCCAGAGCTGAGATATCGAAACTCAAAAATTCGGCCCGAAAAAAAAACGACAGTGGTACCCCTTACGTTTTTTTTTTTTGGGCGAAAAATTAAGTTTCTCCAAAGTTCCCAAAACTCTGGATTCTGATAGAGGGCCATGAGACTTAGACCTGAGTGCAAAAATGGAGGCTCTAGCCCCTTCCAGAGCTGAGATATCGAAACTCAAAAATTCGGCCCGAAAAAAAAACGACAGTGGTACCCCTTACGTTTTTTTTTTTTGGGCGAAAAATTAAGTTTCTCCAATCTTCCCAAAACTCTGGATTCTGATAGAGGGCCATGAGACTTAGACCTGAGTGCAAAAATGGAGGCTCTAGCCCCTTCCAGAGCTGAGATATCGAAACTCAAAAATTCGGCCCGAAAAAAAAAACGACAGTGGTACCCCTTACGTTTTTTTTTTTTGGGCGAAAAATTAAGTTTCTCCAATCTTCCCAAAACTCTGGATTCTGATAGAGGGCCATGAGACTTAGACCTGAGTGCAAAAATGGAGGCTCTAGCCCCTTCCAGAGCTGAGATATCGAAACTCAAAAATTCGGCCCGAAAAAAAAACGACAGTGGTACCCCTTACGTTTTTTTTTTTTGGGCGAAAAATTAAGTTTCTCCAATCTTCCCAAAACTCTGGATTCTGATAGAGGGCCATGAGACTTAGACCTGAGTGCAAAAATGGAGGCTCTAGCCCCTTCCAGAGCTGAGATATCGAAACTCAAAAATTCGGCCCGAAAAAAAAACAACAGTGGTACCCCTTACGTTTTTTTTTTTTGGGCGAAAAATTAAGTTTCTCCAATCTACCCAAAACTCTGGATTCTGATAGAGGGCCATGAGACTTAGACCTGAGTGCAAAAATGGAGGCTCTAGCCCCTTCCAGAGCTGAGATATCGAAACTCAAAAATTCGGCCCGAAAAAAAAACGACAGTGGTACCCCTTACGTTTTTTTTTTTTGGGCGAAAAATTAAGTTTCTCCAAAGTTCCCAAAACTCTGGATTCTGATAGAGGGCCATGAGACTTAGACCTGAGTGCAAAAATGGAGGCTCTAGCCCCTTCCAGAGCTGAGATATCGAAACTCAAAAATTCGGCCCGAAAAAAAAACGACAGTGGTACCCCTTACGTTTTTTTTTTTTGGGCGAAAAATTAAGTTTCTCCAATCTTCCCAAAACTCTGGATTCTGATAGAGGGCCATGAGACTTAGACCTGAGTGCAAAAATGGAGGCTCTAGCCCCTTCCAGAGCTGAGATATCGAAACTCAAAAATTCGGCCCGAAAAAAAAAACGACAGTGGTACCCCTTACGTTTTTTTTTTTTGGGCGAAAAATTAAGTTTCTCCAATCTTCCCAAAACTCTGGATTCTGATAGAGGGCCATGAGACTTAGACCTGAGTGCAAAAATGGAGGCTCTAGCCCCTTCCAGAGCTGAGATATCGAAACTCAAAAATTCGGCCCGAAAAAAAAAACGACAGTGGTACCCCTTACGTTTTTTTTTTTTGGGCGAAAAATTAAGTTTCTCCAATCTTCCCAAAACTCTGGATTCTGATAGAGGGCCATGAGACTTAGGCCTGAGTGCAAAAATGGAGGCTCTAGCCCCTTCCAGAGCTGAGATATCGAAACTCAAAAATTCGGCCCGAAAAAAAAACGACAGTGGTACCCCTTACGTTTTTTTTTTTTGGGCGAAAAATTAAGTTTCTCCAATCTTCCCAAAACTCTGGATTCTGATAGAGGGCCATGAGACTTAGACCTGAGTGCAAAAATGGAGGCTCTAGCCCCTTCCAGAGCTGAGATATCGAAACTCAAAAATTCGGCCCGAAAAAAAAACGACAGTGGTACCCCTTACGTTTTTTTTTTTGGGCGAAAAATTAAGTTTCTCCAAAGTTCCCAAAACTCTGGATTCTGATAGAGGGCCATGAGACTTAGACCTGAGTGCAAAAATGGAGGCTCTAGCCCCTTCCAGAGCTGAGATATCGAAACTCAAAAATTCGGCCCGAAAAAAAAACGACAGTGGTACCCCTTACGTTTTTTTTTTTGGGGCGAAAAATTAAGTTTCTCCAATCTTCCCAAAACTCTGGATTCTGATAGAGGGCCATGAGACTTAGACCTGAGTGCAAAAATGGAGGCTCTAGCCCCTTCCAGAGCTGAGATATCGAAACTCAAAAATTCGGCCCGAAAAAAAAAACGACAGTGGTACCCCTTACGTTTTTTTTTTTTGGGCGAAAAATTAAGTTTCTCCAATCTTCCCAAAACTCTGGATTCTGATAGAGGGCCATGAGACTTAGACCTGAGTGCAAAAATGGAGGCTCTAGCCCCTTCCAGAGCTGAGATATCGAAACTCAAAAATTCGGCCCGAAAAAAAAACGACAGTGGTACCCCTTACGTTTTTTTTTTTTTGGGCGAAAAATTAAGTTTCTCCAATCTTCCCAAAACTCTGGATTCTGATAGAGGGCCATGAGACTTAGACCTGAGTGCAAAAATGGAGGCTCTAGCCCCTTCCAGAGCTGAGATATCGAAACTCAAAAATTCGGCCCGAAAAAAAAACAACAGTGGTACCCCTTACGTTTTTTTTTTTTGGGCGAAAAATTAAGTTTCTCCAATCTTCCCAAAACTCTGGATTCTGATAGAGGGCCATGAGACTTAGGCCTGAGTGCAAAAATGGAGGCTCTAGCCCCTTCCAGAGCTGAGATATCGAAACTCAAAAATTCGGCCCGAAAAAAAAACGACAGTGGTACCCCTTACGTTTTTTTTTTTTTGGGCGAAAAATTAAGTTTCTCCAATCTTCCCAAAACTCTGGATTCTGATAGAGGGCCATGAGACTTAGACCTGAGTGCAAAAATGGAGGCTCTAGCTCCTTCCAGAGCTGAGATATCGAAACTCAAAAATTCGGCCCGAAAAAAAAATGACAGTGGTACCCCTTACGTTTTTTTTTTTTGGGCGAAAAATTAAGTTTCTCCAATCTTCCCAAAACTCTGGATTCTGATAGAGGGCCATGAGACTTAGACCTGAGTGCAAAAATGGAGGCTCTAGCCCCTTCCAGAGCTGAGATATCGAAACTCAAAAATTCGGCCCGAAAAAAAAACGACAGTGGTACCCCTTACGTTTTTTTTTTTTTTGGGCGAAAAATTAAATTTCTCCAATCTTCCCAAAACTCTGGATTCTGATAGAGGGCCATGAGACTTAGACCTGAGTGCAAAAATGGAGGCTCTAGCCCCTTCCAGAGCTGAGATATCGAAACTCAAAAATTCGGCCCGAAAAAAAACCGACAGTGGTACCCCTTACGTTTTTTTTTTGGGCGAAAAATTACGTTTCTCCAATCTTCCCAAAACTCTGGATTCTGATAGAGGGCCATGAGACTTAGACCTGAGTGCAAAAATGGAGGCTCTAGCCCCTTCCAGAGCTGAGATATCGAAACTCAAAAATTCGGCCCGAAAAAAAAACGACAGTGGTACCCCTTACGTTTTTTTTTTTTTTGGGCGAAAAATTAAGTTTCTCCAATCTTCCCAAAACTCTGGATTCTGATAGAGGGCCATGAGACTTAGACCTGAGTGCAAAAATGGAGGCTCTAGCCCCTTCCAGAGCTGAGATATCGAAACTCAAAAATTCGGCCCGAAAAAAAAAAACGACAGTGGTACCCCTTACGTTTTTTTTTTTGGGCGAAAAATTAAGTTTCTCCAATCTTCCCAAAACTCTGGATTCTGATAGAGGGCCATGAGACTTAGACCTGAGTGCAAAAATGGAGGCTCTAGCCCCTTCCAGAGCTGAGATATCGAAACTCAAAAATTCGGCCCGAAAAAAAAACGACAGTGGTACCCCTTACGTTTTTTTTTTGGGCGAAAAATTAAGTTTCTCCAATCTTCCCAAAACTCTGGATTCTGATAGAGGGCCATGAGACTTAGACCTGAGTGCAAAAATGGAGGCTCTAGCCCCTTCCAGAGCTGAGATATCGAAACTCAAAAATCCGGCCCGAAAAAAAAACGACAGTGGTACCCCTTACGTTTTGTTTTTTTTGGGCGAAAAATTAAGTTTCTCCAAAGTTCCCACAACTCTGGATTCTGATAGAGGGCCATGAGACTTAGACCTGAGTGCAAAAATGGAGGCTCTAGCCCCTTCCAGAGCTGAGATATCGAAACTCAAAAATTCGGCCCGAAAAAAAAACGACAGTGGTACCCCTTACGTTTTTTTTTTTTTGGGTGAAAAATTAAGTTTCTCCAATCTTCCCAAAACTCTGGATTCTGATAGAGGGCCATGAGACTTAGACCTGAGTGCAAAAATGGAGGCTCTAGCCCCTTCCAGAGCTGAGATATCGAAACTCAAAAATTCGGCCCGAAAAAAAAACGACAGTGGTACCCCTTACGTTTTTTTTTTTTGGGCGAAAAATTAAGTTTCTCCAATCTTCCCAAAACTCTGGATTCTGATAGAGGGCCATGAGACTTAGACCTGAGTGCAAAAATGGAGGCTCTAGCCCCTTCCAGAGCTGAGATATCGAAACTCAAAAATTCGGCCCGAAAAAAAAACGACAGTGGTACCCCTTACGTTTTTTTTTTTTGGGCGAAAAATTAAGTTTCTCCAATCTTCCCAAAACTCTGGATTCTGATAGAGGGCCATGAGACTTAGACCTGAGTGCAAAAATGGAGGCTCTAGCCCCTTCCAGAGCTGAGATATCGAAACTCAAAAATTCGGCCCGAAAAAAAACGACAGTGGTACCCCTTACGTTTTTTTTTTTTTGGGCGAAAAATTAAGTTTCTCCAATCTTCCCAAAACTCTGGATTCTGATAGAGGGCCATGAGACTTAGACCTGAGTGCAAAAATGGAGGCTCTAGCTCCTTCCAGAGCTGAGATATCGAAACTCAAAAATTCGGCCCGAAAAAAAAACGACAGTGGTACCCCTTACGTTTTTTTTTTTTGGGCGAAAAATTAAGTTTCTCCAATCTTCCCAAAACTCTGGATTCTGATAGAGGGCCATGAGACTTAGACCTGAGTGCAAAAATGGAGGCTCTAGCCCCTTCCAGAGCTGAGATATCGAAACTCAAAAATTCGGCCCGAAAAAAAAACGACAGTGGTACCCCTTACGTTTTTTTTTTTGGGCGAAAAATTAAGTTTCTCCAATCTTCCCAAAACTCTGGATTCTGATAGAGGGCCATGAGACTTAGACCTGAGTGCAAAAATGGAGGCTCTAGCCCCTTCCAGAGCTGAGATATCGAAACTCAAAAATTCGGCCCGAAAAAAAAACGACAGTGGTACCCCTTACGTTTTTTTTTTTGGGCGAAAAATTACGTTTCTCCAATCTTCCCAAAACTCTGGATTCTGATAGAGGGCCATGAGACTTAGACCTGAGTGCAAAAAGGGAGGCTCTAGCCCCTTCCAGAGCTGAGATATCGAAACTCAAAAATTCGGCCCGAAAAAAAAACGACAGTGGTACCCCTTACGTTTTTTTTTTGGGGCGAAAAATTAAGTTTCTCCAATCTTCCCAAAACTCTGGATTCTGATAGAGGGCCCTGAGACTTAGACCTGAGTGCAAAAATGGAGGCTCTAGCCCCTTCCAGAGCTGAGATATCAAAACTCAAAAATTCGGCCCGAAAAAAAAACGACAGTGGTACCCCTTACGTTTTTTTTTTTGGGCGAAAAATTAAGTTTCTCCAATCTTTCCAAAACTCTGGATTCTGATAGAGGGCCATGAGACTTAGACCTGAGTGCAAAAATGGAGGCTCTAGCCCCTTCCAGAGCTGAGATATCGAAACTCAAAAATTCGGCCCGAAAAAAAAACGACAGTGGTACCCCTTACGTTTTTTTTTTTGGGCGAAAAATTAAGTTTCTCCAAAGTTCCCAAAACTCTGGATTCTGATAGAGGGCCATGAGACTTAGACCTGAGTGCAAAAATGGAGGCTCTAGCCCCTTCCAGAGCTGAGATATCGAAACTCAAAAATTCGGCCCGAAAAAAAAACGACAGTGGTACCCCTTACGTTTTTTTTTTTTGGGCGAAAAATTAAGTTTCTCCAATCTTCCCAAAACTCTGGATTCTGATAGAGGGCCATGAGACTTAGACCTGAGTGCAAAAATGGAGGCTCTAGCCCCTTCCAGAGCTGAGATATCGAAACTCAAAAATTCGGCCCGAAAAAAAAAACGACAGTGGTACCCCTTACGTTTTTTTTTTTTGGGCGAAAAATTAAGTTTCTCCAATCTTCCCAAAACTCTGGATTCTGATAGAGGGCCATGAGACTTAGACCTGAGTGCAAAAATGGAGGCTCTAGCCCCTTCCAGAGCTGAGATATCGAAACTCAAAAATTCGGCCCGAAAAAAAAACGACAGTGGTACCCCTTACGTTTTTTTTTTTTTTGGGCGAAAAATTAAGTTTCTCCAATCTTCCCAAAACTCTGGATTCTGATAGAGGGCCATGAGACTTAGACCTGAGTGCAAAAATGGAGGCTCTAGCCCCTTCCAGAGCTGAGATATCGAAACTCAAAAATTCGGCCCGAAAAAAAAACAACAGTGGTACCCCTTACGTTTTTTTTTTTTGGGCGAAAAATTAAGTTTCTCCAATCTTCCCAAAACTCTGGATTCTGATAGAGGGCCATGAGACTTAGGCCTGAGTGCAAAAATGGAGGCTCTAGCCCCTTCCAGAGCTGAGATATCGAAACTCAAAAATTCGGCCCGAAAAAAAAACGACAGTGGTACCCCTTACGTTTTTTTTTTTTGGGCGAAAAATTAAGTTTCTCCAATCTTCCCAAAACTCTGGATTCTGATAGAGGGCCATGAGACTTAGACCTGAGTGCAAAAATGGAGGCTCTAGCTCCTTCCAGAGCTGAGATATCGAAACTCAAAAATTCGGCCCGAAAAAAAAATGACAGTGGTACCCCTTACGTTTTTTTTTTTTGGGCGAAAAATTAAGTTTCTCCAATCTTCCCAAAACTCTGGATTCTGATAGAGGGCCATGAGACTTAGACCTGAGTGCAAAAATGGAGGCTCTAGCCCCTTCCAGAGCTGAGATATCGAAACTCAAAAATTCGGCCCGAAAAAAAAACGACAGTGGTACCCCTTACGTTTTTTTTTTTTTGGGCGAAAAATTAAATTTCTCCAATCTTCCCAAAACTCTGGATTCTGATAGAGGGCCATGAGACTTAGACCTGAGTGCAAAAATGGAGGCTCTAGCCCCTTCCAGAGCTGAGATATCGAAACTCAAAAATTCGGCCCGAAAAAAAACCGACAGTGGTACCCCTTACGTTTTTTTTTTGGGCGAAAAATTACGTTTCTCCAATCTTCCCAAAACTCTGGATTCTGATAGAGGGCCATGAGACTTAGACCTGAGTGCAAAAATGGAGGCTCTAGCCCCTTCCAGAGCTGAGATATCGAAACTCAAAAATTCGGCCCGAAAAAAAAAAACGACAGTGGTACCCCTTACGTTTTTTTTTTTGGGCGAAAAATTAAGTTTCTCCAATCTTCCCAAAACTCTGGATTCTGATAGAGGGCCATGAGACTTAGACCTGAGTGCAAAAATGGAGGCTCTAGCCCCTTCCAGAGCTGAGATATCGAAACTCAAAAATTCGGCCCGAAAAAAAAACGACAGTGGTACCCCTTACGTTTTTTTTTTGGGCGAAAAATTAAGTTTCTCCAATCTTCCCAAAACTCTGGATTCTGATAGAGGGCCATGAGACTTAGACCTGAGTGCAAAAATGGAGGCTCTAGCCCCTTCCAGAGCTGAGATATCGAAACTCAAAAATCCGGCCCGAAAAAAAAACGACAGTGGTACCCCTTACGTTTTGTTTTTTTTGGGCGAAAAATTAAGTTTCTCCAAAGTTCCCACAACTCTGGATTCTGATAGAGGGCCATGAGACTTAGACCTGAGTGCAAAAATGGAGGCTCTAGCCCCTTCCAGAGCTGAGATATCGAAACTCAAAAATTCGGCCCGAAAAAAAAACGACAGTGGTACCCCTTACGTTTTTTTTTTGGGGTGAAAAATTAAGTTTCTCCAATCTTCCCAAAACTCTGGATTCTGATAGAGGGCCATGAGACTTAGACCTGAGTGCAAAAATGGAGGCTCTAGCCCCTTCCAGAGCTGAGATATCAAAACTCAAAAATTCGGCCCGAAAAAAAAACGACAGTGGTACCCCTTACGTTTTTTTTTTTGGGCGAAAAATTAAGTTTCTCCAATCTTTCCAAAACTCTGGATTCTGATAGAGGGCCATGAGACTTAGACCTGAGTGCAAAAATGGAGTCTCTAGCCCCTTCCAGAGCTGAGATATCGAAACTCAAAAATTCGGCCCGAAAAAAAAACGACAGTGGTACCCCTTACGTTTTTTTTTTTTGGGCGAAAAATTAAGTTTCTCCAATCTTCCCAAAACTCTGGATTCTGATAGAGGGCCATGAGACTTAGACCTGAGTGCAAAAATGGAGGCTCTAGCCCCTTCCAGAGCTGAGATATCGAAACTCAAAAATTCGGCCCGAAAAAAAAAACGACAGTGGTACCCCTTACGTTTTTTTTTTGGGTGAAAAATTAAGTTTCTCCAATCTTCCCAAAACTATGGATTCTGATAGAGGGCCATGAGACTTAGACCTGAGTGCAAAAATGGAGGCTCTAGCCCCTTCCAGAGCTGAGATATCGAAACTCAAAAATTCGGCCCTAAAAAAAAACGACAGTGGTACCCCTTACGTTTTTTTTTTTGGGCGAAAAATTACGTTTCTCCAATCTTCCCAAAACTCTGGATTCTGATAGAGGGCCATGAGACTTAGACATGAGTGCAAAAATGGAGGCTCTAGCCCCTTCCAGAGCTGAGATATCGAAACTCAAAAATTCGGCCCAAAAAAAAAAACGACAGTGGTACCCCTTACGTTTTTTTTTTTGGGCGAAAAAATTAAGTTTCTCCAATCTTCCCAAAACTCTGGATTCTGATAGAGGGCCATGAGACTTAGACCTGAGTGCAAAAATGGAGGCTCTAGCCCCTTCCAGAGCTGAGATATCGAAACTCAAAAATCCGGCCCGAAAAAAAAACGACAGTGGTACCCCTTACGTTTTTTTTTTTTGGGCGAAAAATTAAGTTTCTCCAAAGTTCCCAAAACTCTGGATTCTGATAGAGGGCCATGAGACTTAGACCTGAGTGCAAAAATGGAGGCTCTAGCCCCTTCCAGAGCTGAGATATCGAAACTCAAAAATCCGGCCCGAAAAAAAAACGACAGTGGTACCCCTTACGTTTTTTTTTTTTGGGCGAAAAATTAAGTTTCTCCAATCTTCCCAAAACTCTGGATTCTGATAGAGGGCCATGAGACTTAGACCTGAGTGCAAAAATGGAGGCTCTAGCCCCTTCCAGAGCTGAGATATCGAAACTCAAAAATCCGGCCCGAAAAAAAAACGACAGTGGTACCCCTTACGTTTTTTTTTTTTGGGCGAAAAATTAAGTTTCTCCAATCTTCCCAAAACTCTGGATTCTGATAGAGGGCCATGAGACTTAGACCTGAGTGCAAAAATGGAGGCTCTAGCCCCTTCCAGAGCTGAGATATCGAAACTCAAAAATTCGGCCCGAAAAAAAAAACGACAGTGGTACCCCTTACGTTGTTTTTTTTTTGGGGCGAAAAATTAAGTTTCTCCAATCTTCCCAAAACTCTGGATTCTGATAGAGGGCCATGAGACTTAGACCTGAGTGCAAAAATGGAGGCTCTAGCCCCTTCCAGAGCTGAGATATCGAAACTCAAAAATTCGGCCCGAAAAAAAAACGACAGTGGTACCCCCTTACGTTTTTTTTTTTTGGGCGAAAAATTAAGTTTCTCCAATCTTCCCAAAACTCTGGATTCTGATAGAGGGCCATGAGACTTAGACCTGAGTGCAAAAATGGAGGCTCTAGCCCCTTCCAGAGCTGAGATATCGAAACTCAAAAATTCGGCCCGAAAAAAAAACGACAGTGGTACCCCTTACGTTTTTTTTTTTTGGGCGAAAAATTAAGTTTCTCCAATCTTCCCAAAACTCTGGATTCTGATAGAGGGCCATGAGACTTAGACCTGAGTGCAAAAATGGAGGCTCTAGCCCCTTCCAGAGCTGAGATATCGAAACTCAAAAATCCGGCCCGAAAAAAAAAAACGACAGTGGTACCCCTTACGTTTTTTTTTTTGGGGCGAAAAATTAAGTTTCTCCAATCTTCCCAAAACTCTGGATTCTGATAGAGGGCCATGAGACTTAGACCTGAGTGCAAAAATGGAGGCTCTAGCCCCTTCCAGAGCTGAGATATCGAAACTCAAAAATTCGGCCCGAAAAAAAAACGACAGTGGTACCCCTTACGTTTTTTTTTTGGGGCGAAAAATTAAGTTTCTCCAATCTTCCCAAAACTCTGGATTCTGATAGAGGGCCATGAGACTTAGACCTGAGTGCAAAAATGGAGGCTCTAGCCCCTTCCAGAGCTGAGATATCGAAACTCAAAAATCCGGCCCGAAAAAAAAACGACAGTGGTACCCCTTACGTTTTTTTTTTTTGGGCGAAAAATTAAGTTTCTCCAAAGTTCCCAAAACTCTGGATTCTGATAGAGGGCCATGAGACTTAGACCTGAGTGCAAAAATGGAGGCTCTAGCCCCTTCCAGAGCTGAGATATCGAAACTCAAAAATTCGGCCCGAAAAAAAAACGACAGTGGTACCCCTTACGTTTTTTTTTTTTGGGCGAAAAATTAAGTTTCTCCAAAGTTCCCAAAACTCTGGATTCTGATAGAGGGCCATGAGACTTAGACCTGAGTGCAAAAATGGAGGCTCTAGCCCCTTCCAGAGCTGAGATATCGAAACTCAAAAATCCGGCCCGAAAAAAAAACGACAGTGGTACCCCTTACGTTTTTTTTTTTTGGGCGAAAAATTAAGTTTCTCCAATCTTCCCAAAACTCTGGATTCTGATAGAGGGCCATGAGACTTAGACCTGAGTGCAAAAATGGAGGCTCTAGCCCCTTCCAGAGCTGAGATATCGAAACTCAAAAATTCGGCCCGAAAAAAAAACGACAGTGGTACCCCTTACGTTTTTTTTTTGGGGCGAAAAATTAAGTTTCTCCAATCTTCCCAAAACTCTGGATTCTGATAGAGGGCCATGAGACTTAGACCTGAGTGCAAAAATGGAGGCTCTAGCCCCTTCCAGAGCTGAGATATCGAAACTCAAAAATCCGGCCCGAAAAAAAAAACGACAGTGGTACCCCTTACGTTTTTTTTTTTTGGGCGAAAAATTAAGTTTCTCCAATCTTCCCAAAACTCTGGATTCTGATAGAGGGCCATGAGACTTAGACCTGAGTGCAAAAATGGAGGCTCTAGCCCCTTCCAGAGCTGAGATATCGAAACTCAAAAATTCGGCCCGAAAAAAAAACGACAGTGGTACCCCTTACGTTTTTTTTTTGGGGCGAAAAATTAAGTTTCTCCAATCTTCCCAAAACTCTGGATTCTGATAGAGGGCCATGAGACTTAGACCTGAGTGCAAAAATGGAGGCTCTAGCCCCTTCCAGAGCTGAGATATCGAAACTCAAAAATTCGGCCCGAAAAAAAAACGACAGTGGTACCCCTTACGTTTTTTTTTTTGGGCGAAAAATTAGGTTTCTCCAATCTTCCCAAAACTCTGGATTCTGATAGAGGGCCATGAGACTTAGACCTGAGTGCAAAAATGGAGGCTCTAGCCCCTTCCAGAGCTGAGATATCGAAACTCAAAAATTCGGCCCGAAAAAAAAACGACAGTGGTACCCCTTACGTTTTTTTTTTTTGGGCGAAAAATTAAGTTTCTCCAATCTTCCCAAAACTCTGGATTTTGATAGAGGGCCATGAGACTTAGACCTGAGTGCAAAAATGGAGGCTCTAGCCCCTTCCAGAGCTGAGATATCGAAACTCAAAAATTCGGCCCGAAAAAAAAAACGACAGTGGTACCCCTTACGTTGTTTTTTTTTGGGCGAAAAATTAAGTTTCTCCAATCTTCCCAAAACTCTGGATTCTGATAGAGGGCCATGAGACTTAGACCTGAGTGCAAAAATGGAGGCTCTAGCCCCTTCCAGAGCTGAGATATCGAAACTCAAAAATTCGGCCCGAAAAAAAAACGACAGTGGTACCCCTTACGTTTTTTTTTTTTTGGGCGAAAAATTACGTTTCTCCAATCTTCCCAAAACTCTGGATTCTGATAGAGGGCCATGAGACTTAGACCTGAGTGCAAAAATGGAGGCTCTAGCCCCTTCCAGAGCTGAGATATCGAAACTCAAAAATTCGGCCCGAAAAAAAAACGACAGTGGTACCCCTTACGTTTTTTTTTTTTGGGCGAAAAATTAAGTTTCTCCAATCTTCCCAAAACTCTGGATTCTGATAGAGGGCCATGAGACTTAGACCTGAGTGCAAAAATGGAGGCTCTAGCCCCTTCCAGAGCTGAGATATCGAAACTCAAAAATTCGGCCCGAAAAAAAAAACGACAGTGGTACCCCTTACGTTGTTTTTTTTTGGGGCGAAAAATTAAGTTTCTCCAATCTTCCCAAAACTCTGGATTCTGATAGAGGGCCATGAGACTTAGACCTGAGTGCAAAAATGGAGGCTCTAGCCCCTTCCAGAGCTGAGATATCGAAACTCAAAAATTCGGCCCGAAAAAAAAACGACAGTGGTACCCCTTACGTTTTTTTTTTTTTTGGGCGAAAAATTAAGTTTCTCCAATCTTCCCAAAACTCTGGATTCTGATAGAGGGCCATGAGACTTAGACCTGAGTGCAAAAATGGAGGCTCTAGCTCCTTCCAGAGCTGAGATATCGAAACTCAAAAATTCGGCCCGAAAAAAAAACGACAGTGGTACCCCTTACGTTTTTTTTTTGGGGCGAAAAATTAAGTTTCTCCAATCTTCCCAAAACTCTGGATTCTGATAGAGGGCCATGAGACTTAGACCTGAGTGCAAAAATGGAGGCTCTAGCCCCTTCCAGAGCTGAGATATCGAAACTCAAAAATTCGGCCCGAAAAAAAAACGACAGTGGTACCCCTTACGTTTTTTTTTTTGGGCGAAAAATTAGGTTTCTCCAATCTTCCCAAAACTCTGGATTCTGATAGAGGGCCATGAGACTTAGACCTGAGTGCAAAAATGGAGGCTCTAGCCCCTTCCAGAGCTGAGATATCGAAACTCAAAAATTCGGCCCGAAAAAAAAACGACAGTGGTACCCCTTACGTTTTTTTTTTTTGGGCGAAAAATTAAGTTTCTCCAATCTTCCCAAAACTCTGGATTTTGATAGAGGGCCATGAGACTTAGACCTGAGTGCAAAAATGGAGGCTCTAGCCCCTTCCAGAGCTGAGATATCGAAACTCAAAAATTCGGCCCGAAAAAAAAAACGACAGTGGTACCCCTTACGTTGTTTTTTTTTGGGCGAAAAATTAAGTTTCTCCAATCTTCCCAAAACTCTGGATTCTGATAGAGGGCCATGAGACTTAGACCTGAGTGCAAAAATGGAGGCTCTAGCCCCTTCCAGAGCTGAGATATCGAAACTCAAAAATTCGGCCCGAAAAAAAAACGACAGTGGTACCCCTTACGTTTTTTTTTTTTGGGCGAAAAATTACGTTTCTCCAATCTTCCCAAAACTCTGGATTCTGATAGAGGGCCATGAGACTTAGACCTGAGTGCAAAAATGGAGGCTCTAGCCCCTTCCAGAGCTGAGATATCGAAACTCAAAAATTCGGCCCGAAAAAAAAACGACAGTGGTACCCCTTACGTTTTTTTTTTTTGGGCGAAAAATTAAGTTTCTCCAATCTTCCCAAAACTCTGGATTCTGATAGAGGGCCATGAGACTTAGACCTGAGTGCAAAAATGGAGGCTCTAGCCCCTTCCAGAGGCTGAGATATCGAAACTCAAAAATTCGGCCCGAAAAAAAAAACGACAGTGGTACCCCTTACGTTGTTTTTTTTTGGGGCGAAAAATTAAGTTTCTCCAATCTTCCCAAAACTCTGGATTCTGATAGAGGGCCATGAGACTTAGACCTGAGTGCAAAAATGGAGGCTCTAGCCCCTTCCAGAGCTGAGATATCGAAACTCAAAAATTCGGCCCGAAAAAAAAACGACAGTGGTACCCCTTACGTTTTTTTTTTTTTTGGGCGAAAAATTAAGTTTCTCCAATCTTCCCAAAACTCTGGATTCTGATAGAGGGCCATGAGACTTAGACCTGAGTGCAAAAATGGAGGCTCTAGCTCCTTCCAGAGCTGAGATATCGAAACTCAAAAATTCGGCCCGAAAAAAAAATGACAGTGGTACCCCTTACGTTTTTTTTTTTTGGGCGAAAAATTAAGTTTCTCCAATCTTCCCAAAACTCTGGATTCTGATAGAGGGCCATGAGACTTAGACCTGAGTGCAAAAATGGAGGCTCTAGCCCCTTCCAGAGCTGAGATATCGAAACTCAAAAATTCGGCCCGAAAAAAAAACGACAGTGGTACCCCTTACGTTTTTTTTTTTGGGCGAAAAATTACGTTTCTCCAATCTTCCCAAAACTCTGGATTCTGATAGAGGGCCATGAGACTTAGACCTGAGTGCAAAAATGGAGGCTCTAGCCCCTTCCAGAGCTGAGATATCGAAACTCAAAAATTCGGCCCGAAAAAAAAACGACAGTGGTACCCCTTACGTTTTTTTTTTGGGCGAAAAATTACGTTTCTCCAATCTTCCCAAAACTCTGGATTCTGATAGAGGGCCATGAGACTTAGACCTGAGTGCAAAAATGGAGGCTCTAGCCCCTTCCAGAGCTGAGATATCGAAACTCAAAAATTCGGCCCGAAAAAAAAACGACAGTGGTACCCCTTACGTTTTTTTTTTGGGCGAAAAATTAAGTTTCTCCAATCTTCCCAAAACTCTGGATTCTGATAGAGGGCCATGAGACTTAGACCTGAGTGCAAAAATGGAGGCTCTAGCCCCTTCCAGAGCTGAGATATCGAAACTCAAAAATTCGGCCCGAAAAAAAAAAACGACAGTGGTACCCCTTACGTTTTTTTTTTTGGGCGAAAAATTAAGTTTCTCCAATCTTCCCAAAACTCTGGATTCTGATAGAGGGCCATGAGACTTAGACCTGAGTGCAAAAATGGAGGCTCTAGCCCCTTCCAGAGCTGAGATATCGAAACTCAAAAATTCGGCCCGAAAAAAAAACGACAGTGGTACCCCTTACGTTTTTTTTTTGGGCGAAAAATTAAGTTTCTCCAATCTTCCCAAAACTCTGGATTCTGATAGAGGGCCATGAGACTTAGACCTGAGTGCAAAAATGGAGGCTCTAGCCCCTTCCAGAGCTGAGATATCGAAACTCAAAAATCCGGCCCGAAAAAAAAACGACAGTGGTACCCCTTACGTTTTGTTTTTTTTGGGCGAAAAATTAAGTTTCTCCAAAGTTCCCACAACTCTGGATTCTGATAGAGGGCCATGAGACTTAGACCTGAGTGCAAAAATGGAGGCTCTAGCCCCTTCCAGAGCTGAGATATCGAAACTCAAAAATTCGGCCCGAAAAAAAAACGACAGTGGTACCCCTTACGTTTTTTTTTTTTGGGCGAAAAATTAAGTTTCTCCAATCTTCCCAAAACTCTGGATTCTGATAGAGGGCCATGAGACTTAGACCTGAGTGCAAAAATGGAGGCTCTAGCCCCTTCCAGAGCTGAGATATCGAAACTCAAAAATTCGGCCCGAAAAAAAACGACAGTGGTACCCCTTACGTTTTTTTTTTTTTGGGCGAAAAATTAAGTTTCTCCAATCTTCCCAAAACTCTGGATTCTGATAGAGGGCCATGAGACTTAGACCTGAGTGCAAAAATGGAGGCTCTAGCTCCTTCCAGAGCTGAGATATCGAAACTCAAAAATTCGGCCCGAAAAAAAAAACGACAGTGGTACCCCTTACGTTTTTTTTTTTTGGGCGAAAAATTAAGTTTCTCCAATCTTCCCAAAACTCTGGATTCTGATAGAGGGCCATGAGACTTAGACCTGAGTGCAAAAATGGAGGCTCTAGCCCCTTCCAGAGCTGAGATATCGAAACTCAAAAATTCGGCCCGAAAAAAAAACGACAGTGGTACCCCTTACGGTTTTTTTTTTTGGGCGAAAAATTAAGTTTCTCCAATCTTCCCAAAACTCTGGATTCTGATAGAGGGCCATGAGACTTAGACCTGAGTGCAAAAATGGAGGCTCTAGCCCCTTCCAGAGCTGAGATATCGAAACTCAAAAATTCGGCCCGAAAAAAAAACGACAGTGGTACCCCTTACGTTTTTTTTTTTTGGGCGAAAAATTAAGTTTCTCCAATCTTCCCAAAACTCTGGATTCTGGTAGAGGGCCATGAGACTTAGACCTGAGTGCAAAAATGGAGGCTCTAGCCCCTTCCAGAGCTGAGATATCAAAACTCAAAAATTCGGCCCGAAAAAAAAACGACAGTGGTACCCCTTACGTTTTTTTTTTTGGGCGAAAAATTAAGTTTCTCCAATCTTCCCAAAACTCTGGATTCTGATAGAGGGCCATGAGACTTAGACCTGAGTGCAAAAATGGAGTCTCTAGCCCCTTCCAGAGCTGAGATATCGAAACTCAAAAATTCGGCCCGAAAAAAAAACGACAGTGGTACCCCTTACGTTTTTTTTTTGGGTGAAAAATTAAGTTTCTCCAATCTTCCCAAAACTATGGATTCTGATAGAGGGCCATGAGACTTAGACCTGAGTGCAAAAATGGAGGCTCTAGCCCCTTCCAGAGCTGAGATATCGAAACTCAAAAATTCGGCCCTAAAAAAAAACGACAGTGGTACCCCTTACGTTTTTTTTTTTGGGCGAAAAATTAAGTTTCTCCAATCTTCCCACAACTCTGGATTCTGATAGAGGGCCATGAGACTTAGACATGAGTGCAAAAATGGAGGCTCTAGCCCCTTCCAGAGCTGAGATATCGAAACTCAAAAATTCGGCCCAAAAAAAAAAACGACAGTGGTACCCCTTACGTTTTTTTTGGGGGGCGAAAAATTAAGTTTCTCCAATCTTCCCAAAACTCTGGATTCTGATAGAGGGCCATGAGACTTAGACCTGAGTGCAAAAATTGAGGCTCTAGCCCCTTCCAGAGCTGAGATATCGAAACTCAAAAATCCGGCCCGAAAAAAAAACGACAGTGGTACCCCTTACGTTTTTTTTTTTGGGCGAAAAATTAAGTTTCTCCAATCTTCCCAAAACTCTGGATTCTGATAGAGGGCCATGAGACTTAGACCTGAGTGCAAAAATGGAGGCTCTAGCCCCTTCCAGAGCTGAGATATCGAAACTCAAAAATTCGGCCCGAAAAAAAAAACGACAGTGGTACCCCTTACGTTTTTTTTTTTTGGGCGAACAATTAAGTTTCTCCAAAGTTTCCAAAACCCTGGATTCTGATAGAGGGCCATGAGACTTAGACCTGAGTGCAAAAATGGAGGCTCTAGCCCCTTCCAGAGCTGAGATATCGAAACTCAAAAATTCGGCCCGAAAAAAAAACGACAGTGGTACCCCTTACGTTTTTTTTTTTTGGGCGAAAAATTAAGTTTCTCCAATCTTCCCAAAACTCTGGATTCTGATAGAGGGCCATGAGACTTAGACCTGAGTGCAAAAATGGAGGCTCTAGCCCCTTCCAGAGCTGAGATATCGAAACTCAAAAATTCGGCCCGAAAAAAAAACGACAGTGGTACCCCTTACGTTTTTTTTTTTTTTGGGCGAAAAATTAAGTTTCTCCAATCTTCCCAAAACTCTGGATTCTGATAGAGGGCCATGAGACTTAGACCTGAGTGCAAAAATGGAGGCTCTAGCCCCTTCCAGAGCTGAGATATCGAAACTCAAAAATTCGGCCCGAAAAAAAAACAACAGTGGTACCCCTTACGTTTTTTTTTTTTTGGGCGAAAAATTAAGTTTCTCCAATCTTCCCAAAACTCTGGATTCTGATAGAGGGCCATGAGACTTAGACCTGAGTGCAAAAATGGAGGCTCTAGCCCCTTCCAGAGCTGAGATATCGAAACTCAAAAATTCGGCCCGAAAAAAAAACGACAGTGGTACCCCTTACGTTTTTTTTTTTTGGGCGAAAAATTAAGTTTCTCCAATCTTCCCAAAACTCTGGATTTTGATAGAGGGCCATGAGACTTAGACCTGAGTGCAAAAATGGAGGCTCTAGCCCCTTCCAGAGCTGAGATATCGAAACTCAAAAATTCGTCCCGAAAAAAAAAACGACAGTGGTACCCCTTACGTTGTTTTTTTTTGGGCGAAAAATTAAGTTTCTCCAATCTTCCCAAAACTCTGGATTCTGATAGAGGGCCATGAGACTTAGACCTGAGTGCAAAAATGGAGGCTCTAGCCCCTTCCAGAGCTGAGATATCGAAACTCAAAAATTCGGCCCGAAAAAAAAACGACAGTGGTACCCCTTACGTTTTTTTTTTTTTGGGCGAAAAATTAAGTTTCTCCAATCTTCCCAAAACTCTGGATTCTGATAGAGGGCCATGAGACTTAGACCTGAGTGCAAAAATGGAGGCTCTAGCCCCTTCCAGAGCTGAGATATCGAAACTCAAAAATTCGGCCCGAAAAAAAAACGACAGTGGTACCCCTTACGTTTTTTTTTTTGGGCGAAAAATTAAGTTTCTCCAATCTTCCCAAAACTCTGGATTCTGATAGAGGGCCATGAGACTTAGACCTGAGTGCAAAAATGGAGGCTCTAGCCCCTTCCAGAGCTGAGATATCGAAACTCAAAAATTCGGCCCGAAAAAAAAAACGACAGTGGTACCCCTTACGTTGTTTTTTTTTGGGGCGAAAAATTAAGTTTCTCCAATCTTCCCAAAACTCTGGATTCTGATAGAGGGCCATGAGACTTAGACCTGAGTGCAAAAATGGAGGCTCTAGCCCCTTCCAGAGCTGAGATATCGAAACTCAAAAATTCGGCCCGAAAAAAAAAAAACGACAGTGGTACCCCTTACGTTTTTTTTTTGGGCGAAAAATTAAGTTTCTCCAATCTTCCCAAAACTCTGGATTCTGATAGAGGGCCATGAGACTTAGACCTGAGTGCAAAAATGGAGGCTCTAGCCCCTTCCAGAGCTGAGATATCGAAACTCAAAAATTCGGCCCGAAAAAAAAAACGACAGTGGTACCCCTTACGTTTTTTTTTTTTTGGGCGAAAAATTAAGTTTCTCCAATCTTCCCAAAACTCTGGATTCTGATAGAGGGCCATGAGACTTAGACCTGAGTGCAAAAATGGAGGCTCTAGCCCCTTCCAGAGCTGAGATATCGAAACTCAAAAATCTGGCCCGAAAAAAAAACGACAGTGGTACCCCTTACGTTTTTTTTTTTGGGCGAAAAATTAAGTTTCTCCAATCTTCCCAAAACTCTGGATTCTGATAGAGGGCCATGAGACTTAGACCTGAGTGCAAAAATGGAGGCTCTAGCCCCTTCCAGAGCTGAGATATCGAAACTCAAAAATTCGGCCCGAAAAAAAAACGACAGTGGTACCCCTTACGTTTTTTTTTTTTGGGCGAAAAATTAAGTTTCTCCAATCTTCCCAAAACTCTGGATTCTGATAGAGGGCCATGAGACTTAGACCTGAGTGCAAAAATGGAGGCTCTAGCCCCTTCCAGAGCTGAGATATCGAAACTCAAAAATTCGGCCCGAAAAAAAAACGACAGTGGTACCCCTTACGTTTTTTTTTTTGGGGCGAAAAATTAAGTTTCTCCAATCTTCCCAAAACTCTGGATTCTGATAGAGGGCCATGAGACTTAGACCTGAGTGCAAAAATGGAGGCTCTAGCCCCTTCCAGAGCTGAGATATCGAAACTCAAAAATTCGGCCCGAAAAAAAACGACAGTGGTACCCCTTACGTTTTTTTTTTTTGGGCGAAAAATTAAGTTTCTCCAATCTTCCCAAAACTCTGGATTCTGATAGAGGGCCATGAGACTTAGACCTGAGTGCAAAAATGGAGGCTCTAGCTCCTTCCAGAGCTGAGATATCGAAACTCAAAAATTCGGCCCGAAAAAAAAAACGACAGTGGTACCCCTTACGTTTTTTTTTTTTGGGCGAAAAATTAAGTTTCTCCAATCTTCCCAAAACTCTGGATTCTGATAGAGGGCCATGAGACTTAGACCTGAGTGCAAAAATGGAGGCTCTAGCCCCTTCCAGAGCTGAGATATCGAAACTCAAAAATTCGGCCCGAAAAAAAAACGACAGTGGTACCCCTTACGTTTTTTTTTTGGGCGAAAAATTAAGTTTCTCCAATCTTCCCAAAACTCTGGATTCTGATAGAGGGCCATGAGACTTAGACCTGAGTGCAAAAATGGAGGCTCTAGCCCCTTCCAGAGCTGAGATATCGAAACTCAAAAATCCGGCCCGAAAAAAAAACGACAGTGGTACCCCTTACGTTTTGTTTTTTTTGGGCGAAAAATTAAGTTTCTCCAAAGTTCCCACAACTCTGGATTCTGATAGAGGGCCATGAGACTTAGACCTGAGTGCAAAAATGGAGGCTCTAGCCCCTTCCAGAGCTGAGATATCGAAACTCAAAAATTCGGCCCGAAAAAAAAACGACAGTGGTACCCCTTACGTTTTTTTTTTTTTGGGCGAAAAATTAAGTTTCTCCAATCTTCCCAAAACTCTGGATTCTGATAGAGGGCCATGAGACTTAGACCTGAGTGCAAAAATGGAGGCTCTAGCCCCTTCCAGAGCTGAGATATCGAAACTCAAAAATTCGTCCCGAAAAAAAAACGACAGTGGTACCCCTTACGTTTTTTTTTTTTGGGCGAAAAATTAAGTTTCTCCAATCTTCCCAAAACTCTGGATTCTGATAGAGGGCCATGAGACTTAGACCTGAGTGCAAAAATGGAGGCTCTAGCCCCTTCCAGAGCTGAGATATCGAAACTCAAAAATTCGGCCCGAAAAAAAAACGACAGTGGTACCCCTTACGTTTTTTTTTTTTGGGCGAAAAATTAAGTTTCTCCAATCTTCCCAAAACTCTGGATTCTGATAGAGGGCCATGAGACTTAGACCTGAGTGCAAAAATGGAGGCTCTAGCCCCTTCCAGAGCTGAGATATCGAAACTCAAAAATTCGGCCCGAAAAAAAACGACAGTGGTACCCCTTACGTTTTTTTTTTTTTGGGCGAAAAATTAAGTTTCTCCAATCTTCCCAAAACTCTGGATTCTGATAGAGGGCCATGAGACTTAGACCTGAGTGCAAAAATGGAGGCTCTAGCTCCTTCCAGAGCTGAGATATCGAAACTCAAAAATTCGGCCCGAAAAAAAAAACGACAGTGGTACCCCTTACGTTTTTTTTTTTTGGGCGAAAAATTAAGTTTCTCCAATCTTCCCAAAACTCTGGATTCTGATAGAGGGCCATGAGACTTAGACCTGAGTGCAAAAATGGAGGCTCTAGCCCCTTCCAGAGCTGAGATATCGAAACTCAAAAATTCGGCCCGAAAAAAAAACGACAGTGGTACCCCTTACGTTTTTTTTTTTTGGGCGAAAAATTAAGTTTCTCCAATCTTCCCAAAACTCTGGATTCTGATAGAGGGCCATGAGACTTAGACCTGAGTGCAAAAATGGAGGCTCTAGCCCCTTCCAGAGCTGAGATATCGAAACTCAAAAATTCGGCCCGAAAAAAAAACGACAGTGGTACCCCTTACGTTTTTTTTTTTTGGGCGAAAAATTACGTTTCTCCAATCTTCCCAAAACTCTGGATTCTGGTAGAGGGCCATGAGACTTAGACCTGAGTGCAAAAATGGAGGCTCTAGCCCCTTCCAGAGCTGAGATATCGAAACTCAAAAATTCGGCCCGAAAAAAAAACGACAGTGGTACCCCTTACGTTTTTTTTTTGGGGCGAAAAATTAAGTTTCTCCAAAGTTTCCAAAACCCTGGATTCTGATAGAGGGCCATGAGACTTAGACCTGAGTGCAAAAATGGAGGCTCTAGCCCCTTCCAGAGCTGAGATATCGAAACTCAAAAATTCGGCCCGAAAAAAAAACGACAGTGGTACCCCTTACGTTTTTTTTTTTTGGGCGAAAAATTAAGTTTCTCCAATCTTCCCAAAACTCTGGATTCTGATAGAGGGCCATGAGACTTAGACCTGAGTGCAAAAATGGAGGCTCTAGCCCCTTCCAGAGCTGAGATATCGAAACTCAAAAATTCGGCCCGAAAAAAAAACGACAGTGGTACCCCTTACGTTTTTTTTTTTTGGGCGAAAAATTAAGTTTCTCCAATCTTCCCAAAACTCTGGATTCTGATAGAGGGCCATGAGACTTAGACCTGAGTGCAAAAATGGAGGCTCTAGCCCCTTCCAGAGCTGAGATATCGAAACTCAAAAATTCGGCCCGAAAAAAAACGACAGTGGTACCCCTTACGTTTTTTTTTTTTTGGGCGAAAAATTAAGTTTCTCCAATCTTCCCAAAACTATGGATTCTGATAGAGGGCCATGAGACTTAGACCTGAGTGCAAAAATGGAGGCTCTAGCTCCTTCCAGAGCTGAGATATCGAAACTCAAAAATTCGGCCCGAAAAAAAAAACGACAGTGGTACCCCTTACGTTTTTTTTTTTTGGGCGAAAAATTAAGTTTCTCCAATCTTCCCAAAACTCTGGATTCTGATAGAGGGCCATGAGACTTAGACCTGAGTGCAAAAATGGAGGCTCTAGCCCCTTCCAGAGCTGAGATATCGAAACTCAAAAATTCGGCCCGAAAAAAAAACGACAGTGGTACCCCTTACGTTTTTTTTTTTTGGGCGAAAAATTAAGTTTCTCCAATCTTCCCAAAACTCTGGATTCTGATAGAGGGCCATGAGACTTAGACCTGAGTGCAAAAATGGAGGCTCTAGCCCCTTCCAGAGCTGAGATATCGAAACTCAAAAATTCGGCCCGAAAAAAAAACGACAGTGGTACCCCTTACGTTTTTTTTTTTTGGGCGAAAAATTAAGTTTCTCCAATCTTCCCAAAACTCTGGATTCTGGTAGAGGGCCATGAGACTTAGACCTGAGTGCAAAAATGGAGGCTCTAGCCCCTTCCAGAGCTGAGATATCAAAACTCAAAAATTCGGCCCGAAAAAAAAACGACAGTGGTACCCCTTACGTTTTTTTTTTTGGGCGAAAAATTAAGTTTCTCCAATCTTCCCAAAACTCTGGATTCTGATAGAGGGCCATGAGACTTAGACCTGAGTGCAAAAATGGAGGCTCTAGCCCCTTCCAGAGCTGAGATATCGAAACTCAAAAATTCGGCCCTAAAAAAAAACGACAGTGGTACCCCTTACGTTTTTTTTTTTGGGCGAAAAATTAAGTTTCTCCAATCTTCCCACAACTCTGGATTCTGATAGAGGGCCATGAGACTTAGACATGAGTGCAAAAATGGAGGCTCTAGCCCCTTCCAGAGCTGAGATATCGAAACTCAAAAATTCGGCCCAAAAAAAAAAACGACAGTGGTACCCCTTACGTTTTTTTTGGGGGGCGAAAAATTAAGTTTCTCCAATCTTCCCAAAACTCTGGATTCTGATAGAGGGCCATGAGACTTAGACCTGAGTGCAAAAATTGAGGCTCTAGCCCCTTCCAGAGCTGAGATATCGAAACTCAAAAATCCGGCCCGAAAAAAAAACGACAGTGGTACCCCTTACGTTTTTTTTTTTGGGCGAAAAATTAAGTTTCTCCAATCTTCCCAAAACTCTGGATTCTGATAGAGGGCCATGAGACTTAGACCTGAGTGCAAAAATGGAGGCTCTAGCCCCTTCCAGAGCTGAGATATCGAAACTCAAAAATTCGGCCCGAAAAAAAAAACGACAGTGGTACCCCTTACGTTTTTTTTTTTGGGCGAAAAATTAAGTTTCTCCAAAGTTTCCAAAACCCTGGATTCTGATAGAGGGCCATGAGACTTAGACCTGAGTGCAAAAATGGAGGCTCTAGCCCCTTCCAGAGCTGAGATATCGAAACTCAAAAATTCGGCCCGAAAAAAAAACGACAGTGGTACCCCTTACGTTTTTTTTTTTTTGGGCGAAAAATTAAGTTTCTCCAATCTTCCCAAAACTCTGGATTCTGATAGAGGGCCATGAGACTTAGACCTGAGTGCAAAAATGGAGGCTCTAGCCCCTTCCAGAGCTGAGATATCGAAACTCAAAAATTCGGCCCGAAAAAAAAACGACAGTGGTACCCCTTACGTTTTTTTTTTTTTGGGCGAAAAATTAAGTTTCTCCAATCTTCCCAAAACTCTGGATTCTGATAGAGGGCCATGAGACTTAGACCTGAGTGCAAAAATGGAGGCTCTAGCCCCTTCCAGAGCTGAGATATCGAAACTCAAAAATTCGGCCCGAAAAAAAAACAACAGTGGTACCCCTTACGTTTTTTTTTTTTTTGGGCGAAAAATTAAGTTTCTCCAATCTTCCCAAAACTCTGGATTCTGATAGAGGGCCATGAGACTTAGACCTGAGTGCAAAAATGGAGGCTCTAGCCCCTTCCAGAGCTGAGATATCGAAACTCAAAAATTCGGCCCGAAAAAAAAACGACAGTGGTACCCCTTACGTTTTTTTTTTTTGGGCGAAAAATTAAGTTTCTCCAATCTTCCCAAAACTCTGGATTTTGATAGAGGGCCATGAGACTTAGACCTGAGTGCAAAAATGGAGGCTCTAGCCCCTTCCAGAGCTGAGATATCGAAACTCAAAAATTCGTCCCGAAAAAAAAAACGACAGTGGTACCCCTTACGTTGTTTTTTTTTGGGCGAAAAATTAAGTTTCTCCAATCTTCCCAAAACTCTGGATTCTGATAGAGGGCCATGAGACTTAGACCTGAGTGCAAAAATGGAGGCTCTAGCCCCTTCCAGAGCTGAGATATCGAAACTCAAAAATTCGGCCCGAAAAAAAAACGACAGTGGTACCCCTTACGTTTTTTTTTTTTGGGCGAAAAATTAAGTTTCTCCAATCTTCCCAAAACTCTGGATTCTGATAGAGGGCCATGAGACTTAGACCTGAGTGCAAAAATGGAGGCTCTAGCCCCTTCCAGAGCTGAGATATCGAAACTCAAAAATTCGGCCCGAAAAAAAAACGACAGTGGTACCCCTTACGTTTTTTTTTTTTGGGCGAAAAATTAAGTTTCTCCAATCTTCCCAAAACTCTGGATTCTGATAGAGGGCCATGAGACTTAGACCTGAGTGCAAAAATGGAGGCTCTAGCCCCTTCCAGAGCTGAGATATCGAAACTCAAAAATTCGGCCCGAAAAAAAAAAACGACAGTGGTACCCCTTACGTTGTTTTTTTTTGGGGCGAAAAATTAAGTTTCTCCAATCTTCCCAAAACTCTGGATTCTGATAGAGGGCCATGAGACTTAGACCTGAGTGCAAAAATGGAGGCTCTAGCCCCTTCCAGAGCTGAGATATCGAAACTCAAAAATTCGGCCCGAAAAAAAAAAACGACAGTGGTACCCCTTACGTTTTTTTTTTGGGCGAAAAATTAAGTTTCTCCAATCTTCCCAAAACTCTGGATTCTGATAGAGGGCCATGAGACTTAGACCTGAGTGCAAAAATGGAGGCTCTAGCCCCTTCCAGAGCTGAGATATCGAAACTCAAAAATTCGGCCCGAAAAAAAAAACGACAGTGGTACCCCTTACGTTTTTTTTTTTTGGGCGAAAAATTAAGTTTCTCCAATCTTCCCAAAACTCTGGATTCTGATAGAGGGCCATGAGACTTAGACCTGAGTGCAAAAATGGAGGCTCTAGCCCCTTCCAGAGCTGAGATATCGAAACTCAAAAATCTGGCCCGAAAAAAAAACGACAGTGGTACCCCTTACGTTTTTTTTTTTTTGGGCGAAAAATTAAGTTTCTCCAATCTTCCCAAAACTCTGGATTCTGATAGAGGGCCATGAGACTTAGACCTGAGTGCAAAAATGGAGGCTCTAGCCCCTTCCAGAGCTGAGATATCGAAACTCAAAAATTCGGCCCGAAAAAAAAACGACAGTGGTACCCCTTACGTTTTTTTTTTTTGGGCGAAAAATTAAGTTTCTCCAATCTTCCCAAAACTCTGGATTCTGATAGAGGGCCATGAGACTTAGACCTGAGTGCAAAAATGGAGGCTCTAGCCCCTTCCAGAGCTGAGATATCGAAACTCAAAAATTCGGCCCGAAAAAAAAACGACAGTGGTACCCCTTACGTTTTTTTTTTTGGGGCGAAAAATTAAGTTTCTCCAATCTTCCCAAAACTCTGGATTCTGATAGAGGGCCATGAGACTTAGACCTGAGTGCAAAAATGGAGGCTCTAGCCCCTTCCAGAGCTGAGATATCGAAACTCAAAAATTCGGCCCGAAAAAAAACGACAGTGGTACCCCTTACGTTTTTTTTTTTTTGGGCGAAAAATTAAGTTTCTCCAATCTTCCCAAAACTCTGGATTCTGATAGAGGGCCATGAGACTTAGACCTGAGTGCAAAAATGGAGGCTCTAGCTCCTTCCAGAGCTGAGATATCGAAACTCAAAAATTCGGCCCGAAAAAAAAAACGACAGTGGTACCCCTTACGTTTTTTTTTTTTGGGCGAAAAATTAAGTTTCTCCAATCTTCCCAAAACTCTGGATTCTGATAGAGGGCCATGAGACTTAGACCTGAGTGCAAAAATGGAGGCTCTAGCCCCTTCCAGAGCTGAGATATCGAAACTCAAAAATTCGGCCCGAAAAAAAAACGACAGTGGTACCCCTTACGTTTTTTTTTTGGGCGAAAAATTAAGTTTCTCCAATCTTCCCAAAACTCTGGATTCTGATAGAGGGCCATGAGACTTAGACCTGAGTGCAAAAATGGAGGCTCTAGCCCCTTCCAGAGCTGAGATATCGAAACTCAAAAATCCGGCCCGAAAAAAAAACGACAGTGGTACCCCTTACGTTTTGTTTTTTTTGGGCGAAAAATTAAGTTTCTCCAAAGTTCCCACAACTCTGGATTCTGATAGAGGGCCATGAGACTTAGACCTGAGTGCAAAAATGGAGGCTCTAGCCCCTTCCAGAGCTGAGATATCGAAACTCAAAAATTCGGCCCGAAAAAAAAACGACAGTGGTACCCCTTACGTTTTTTTTTTTTGGGCGAAAAATTAAGTTTCTCCAATCTTCCCAAAACTCTGGATTCTGATAGAGGGCCATGAGACTTAGACCTGAGTGCAAAAATGGAGGCTCTAGCCCCTTCCAGAGCTGAGATATCGAAACTCAAAAATTCGTCCCGAAAAAAAAACGACAGTGGTACCCCTTACGTTTTTTTTTTTTGGGCGAAAAATTAAGTTTCTCCAATCTTCCCAAAACTCTGGATTCTGATAGAGGGCCATGAGACTTAGACCTGAGTGCAAAAATGGAGGCTCTAGCCCCTTCCAGAGCTGAGATATCGAAACTCAAAAATTCGGCCCGAAAAAAAAACGACAGTGGTACCCCTTACGTTTTTTTTTTTTGGGCGAAAAATTAAGTTTCTCCAATCTTCCCAAAACTCTGGATTCTGATAGAGGGCCATGAGACTTAGACCTGAGTGCAAAAATGGAGGCTCTAGCCCCTTCCAGAGCTGAGATATCGAAACTCAAAAATTCGGCCCGAAAAAAAACGACAGTGGTACCCCTTACGTTTTTTTTTTTTGGGCGAAAAATTAAGTTTCTCCAATCTTCCCAAAACTCTGGATTCTGATAGAGGGCCATGAGACTTAGACCTGAGTGCAAAAATGGAGGCTCTAGCTCCTTCCAGAGCTGAGATATCGAAACTCAAAAATTCGGCCCGAAAAAAAAAACGACAGTGGTACCCCTTACGTTTTTTTTTTTTGGGCGAAAAATTAAGTTTCTCCAATCTTCCCAAAACTCTGGATTCTGATAGAGGGCCATGAGACTTAGACCTGAGTGCAAAAATGGAGGCTCTAGCCCCTTCCAGAGCTGAGATATCGAAACTCAAAAATTCGGCCCGAAAAAAAAACGACAGTGGTACCCCTTACGTTTTTTTTTTTTGGGCGAAAAATTAAGTTTCTCCAATCTTCCCAAAACTCTGGATTCTGATAGAGGGCCATGAGACTTAGACCTGAGTGCAAAAATGGAGGCTCTAGCCCCTTCCAGAGCTGAGATATCGAAACTCAAAAATTCGGCCCGAAAAAAAAACGACAGTGGTACCCCTTACGTTTTTTTTTTTTGGGCGAAAAATTACGTTTCTCCAATCTTCCCAAAACTCTGGATTCTGGTAGAGGGCCATGAGACTTAGACCTGAGTGCAAAAATGGAGGCTCTAGCCCCTTCCAGAGCTGAGATATCGAAACTCAAAAATTCGGCCCGAAAAAAAAACGACAGTGGTACCCCTTACGTTTTTTTTTTGGGGCGAAAAATTAAGTTTCTCCAAAGTTTCCAAAACCCTGGATTCTGATAGAGGGCCATGAGACTTAGACCTGAGTGCAAAAATGGAGGCTCTAGCCCCTTCCAGAGCTGAGATATCGAAACTCAAAAATTCGGCCCGAAAAAAAAACGACAGTGGTACCCCTTACGTTTTTTTTTTTTGGGCGAAAAATTAAGTTTCTCCAATCTTCCCAAAACTCTGGATTCTGATAGAGGGCCATGAGACTTAGACCTGAGTGCAAAAATGGAGGCTCTAGCCCCTTCCAGAGCTGAGATATCGAAACTCAAAAATTCGGCCCGAAAAAAAAACGACAGTGGTACCCCTTACGTTTTTTTTTTTTGGGCGAAAAATTAAGTTTCTCCAATCTTCCCAAAACTCTGGATTTTGATAGAGGGCCATGAGACTTAGACCTGAGTGCAAAAATGGAGGCTCTAGCCCCTTCCAGAGCTGAGATATCGAAACTCAAAAATTCGGCCCGAAAAAAAAAACGACAGTGGTACCCCTTACGTTGTTTTTTTTTGGGCGAAAAATTAAGTTTCTCCAATCTTCCCAAAACTCTGGATTCTGATAGAGGGCCATGAGACTTAGACCTGAGTGCAAAAATGGAGGCTCTAGCCCCTTCCAGAGCTGAGATATCGAAACTCAAAAATTCGGCCCGAAAAAAAAACGACAGTGGTACCCCTTACGTTTTTTTTTTTTGGGCGAAAAATTAAGTTTCTCCAATCTTCCCAAAACTCTGGATTCTGATAGAGGGCCATGAGACTTAGACCTGAGTGCAAAAATGGAGGCTCTAGCCCCTTCCAGAGCTGAGATATCGAAACTCAAAAATTCGGCCCGAAAAAAAAACGACAGTGGTACCCCTTACGTTTTTTTTTTTTGGGCGAAAAATTAAGTTTCTCCAATCTTCCCAAAACTCTGGATTCTGATAGAGGGCCATGAGACTTAGACCTGAGTGCAAAAATGGAGGCTCTAGCCCCTT
Organism: Pimephales promelas; assembly: GCF_988280905.1. Taxonomy (NCBI): domain Eukaryota; kingdom Metazoa; phylum Chordata; class Actinopteri; order Cypriniformes; family Leuciscidae; genus Pimephales; species Pimephales promelas. The sequence continues at coordinate 2,081,246 of NC_142772.1, forward strand.
CCAGAGCTGAGATATCGAAACTCAAAAATTCGGCCCGAAAAAAAACGACAGTGGTACCCCTTACGTTTTTTTTTTTTGGGCGAAAAATTAAGTTTCTCCAATCTTCCCAAAACTCTGGATTCTGATAGAGGGCCATGAGACTTAGACCTGAGTGCAAAAATGGAGGCTCTAGCTCCTTCCAGAGCTGAGATATCGAAACTCAAAAATTCGGCCCGAAAAAAAAAACGACAGTGGTACCCCTTACGTTTTTTTTTTTTGGGCGAAAAATTAAGTTTCTCCAATCTTCCCAAAACTCTGGATTCTGATAGAGGGCCATGAGACTTAGACCTGAGTGCAAAAATGGAGGCTCTAGCCCCTTCCAGAGCTGAGATATCGAAACTCAAAAATTCGGCCCGAAAAAAAAACGACAGTGGTACCCCTTACGTTTTTTTTTTTTGGGCGAAAAATTAAGTTTCTCCAATCTTCCCAAAACTCTGGATTCTGATAGAGGGCCATGAGACTTAGACCTGAGTGCAAAAATGGAGGCTCTAGCCCCTTCCAGAGCTGAGATATCGAAACTCAAAAATTCGGCCCGAAAAAAAAACGACAGTGGTACCCCTTACGTTTTTTTTTTTTGGGCGAAAAATTACGTTTCTCCAATCTTCCCAAAACTCTGGATTCTGGTAGAGGGCCATGAGACTTAGACCTGAGTGCAAAAATGGAGGCTCTAGCTCCTTCCAGAGCTGAGATATCGAAACTCAAAAATTCGGCCCGAAAAAAAAAACGACAGTGGTACCCCTTACGTTTTTTTTTTTTGGGCGAAAAATTAAGTTTCTCCAATCTTCCCAAAACTCTGGATTCTGATAGAGGGCCATGAGACTTAGACCTGAGTGCAAAAATGGAGGCTCTAGCCCCTTCCAGAGCTGAGATATCGAAACTCAAAAATTCGGCCCGAAAAAAAAACGACAGTGGTACCCCTTACGTTTTTTTTTTTTGGGCGAAAAATTAAGTTTCTCCAATCTTCCCAAAACTCTGGATTCTGATAGAGGGCCATGAGACTTAGACCTGAGTGCAAAAATGGAGGCTCTAGCCCCTTCCAGAGCTGAGATATCGAAACTCAAAAATTCGGCCCGAAAAAAAAACGACAGTGGTACCCCTTACGTTTTTTTTTTTTGGGCGAAAAATTACGTTTCTCCAATCTTCCCAAAACTCTGGATTCTGGTAGAGGGCCATGAGACTTAGACCTGAGTGCAAAAATGGAGGCTCTAGCCCCTTCCAGAGCTGAGATATCGAAACTCAAAAATTCGGCCCGAAAAAAAAACGACAGTGGTACCCCTTACGTTTTTTTTTTGGGGCGAAAAATTAAGTTTCTCCAAAGTTTCCAAAACCCTGGATTCTGATAGAGGGCCATGAGACTTAGACCTGAGTGCAAAAATGGAGGCTCTAGCCCCTTCCAGAGCTGAGATATCGAAACTCAAAAATTCGGCCCGAAAAAAAAACGACAGTGGTACCCCTTACGTTTTTTTTTTTTGGGCGAAAAATTCAGTTTCTCCAATCTTCCCAAAACTCTGGATTTTGATAGAGGGCCATGAGACTTAGACCTGAGTGCAAAAATGGAGGCTCTAGCCCCTTCCAGAGCTGAGATATCGAAACTCAAAAATTCGGCCCGAAAAAAAAAACGACAGTGGTACCCCTTACGTTGTTTTTTTTTGGGCGAAAAATTAAGTTTCTCCAATCTTCCCAAAACTCTGGATTCTGATAGAGGGCCATGAGACTTAGACCTGAGTGCAAAAATGGAGGCTCTAGCCCCTTCCAGAGCTGAGATATCGAAACTCAAAAATTCGGCCCGAAAAAAAAACGACAGTGGTACCCCTTACGTTTTTTTTTTTTGGGCGAAAAATTAAGTTTCTCCAATCTTCCCAAAACTCTGGATTCTGATAGAGGGCCATGAGACTTAGACCTGAGTGCAAAAATGGAGGCTCTAGCCCCTTCCAGAGCTGAGATATCGAAACTCAAAAATTCGGCCCGAAAAAAAACCGACAGTGGTACCCCTTACGTTGTTTTTTTTTGGGGCGAAAAATTAAGTTTCTCCAATCTTCCCAAAACTCTGGATTCTGATAGAGGGCCATGAGACTTAGACCTGAGTGCAAAAATGGAGGCTCTAGCCCCTTCCAGAGCTGAGATATCGAAACTCAAAAATTCGGCCCGAAAAAAAAACGACAGTGGTACCCCTTACGTTTTTTTTTTTTTGGGCGAAAAATTAAGTTTCTCCAATCTTCCCAAAACTCTGGATTCTGATAGAGGGCCATGAGACTTAGACCTGAGTGCAAAAATGGAGGCTCTAGCTCCTTCCAGAGCTGAGATATCGAAACTCAAAAATTCGGCCCGAAAAAAAAATGACAGTGGTACCCCTTACGTTTTTTTTTTTTGGGCGAAAAATTAAGTTTCTCCAATCTTCCCAAAACTCTGGATTCTGATAGAGGGCCATGAGACTTAGACCTGAGTGCAAAAATGGAGGCTCTAGCCCCTTCCAGAGCTGAGATATCGAAACTCAAAAATTCGGCCCGAAAAAAAAACGACAGTGGTACCCCTTACGTTTTTTTTTTTGGGCGAAAAATTAAGTTTCTCCAATCTTCCCAAAACTCTGGATTCTGATAGAGGGCCATGAGACTTAGACCTGAGTGCAAAAATGGAGGCTCTAGCCCCTTCCAGAGCTGAGATATCGAAACTCAAATATTCGGCCCGAAAAAAAAAACGACAGTGGTACCCCTTACGTTTTTTTTTTTGGGGCGAAAAATTAAGTTTCTCCAAAGTTTCCAAAACCCTGGATTCTGATAGAGGGCCATGAGACTTAGACCTGAGTGCAAAAATGGAGGCTCTAGCCCCTTCCAGAGCTGAGATATCGAAACTCAAAAATTCGGCCCGAAAAAAAAACGACAGTGGTACCCCTTACGTTTTTTTTTTTTGGGGCGAAAAATTAAGTTTCTCCAATCTTCCCAAAACTCTGGATTCTGATAGAGGGCCATGAGACTTAGACCTGAGTGCAAAAATGGAGGCTCTAGCCCCTTCCAGAGCTGAGATATCGAAACTCAAAAATTCGGCCCGAAAAAAAAACGACAGTGGTACCCCTTACGTTTTTTTTTTTTTGGGCGAAAAATTAAGTTTCTCCAATCTTCCCAAAACTCTGGATTCTGATAGAGGGCCATGAGACTTAGACCTGAGTGCAAAAATGGAGGCTCTAGCTCCTTCCAGAGCTGAGATATCGAAACTCAAAAATTCGGCCCGAAAAAAAAATGACAGTGGTACCCCTTACGTTTTTTTTTTTTGGGCGAAAAATTAAGTTTCTCCAATCTTACCAAAACTCTGGATTCTGATAGAGGGCCATGAGACTTAGACCTGAGTGCAAAAATGGAGGCTCTAGCCCCTTCCAGAGCTGAGATATCGAAACTCAAAAATTCGGCCCGAAAAAAAAACGACAGTGGTACCCCTTACGTTTTTTTTTTTTGGGCGAAAAATTAAGTTTCTCCAATCTTCCCAAAACTCTGGATTCTGATAGAGGGCCATGAGACTTAGACCTGAGTGCAAAAATGGAGGCTCTAGCCCCTTCCAGAGCTGAGATATCGAAACTCAAAAATTCGGCCCGAAAAAAAAAACGACAGTGGTACCCCTTACGTTGTTTTTTTTTTGGGGCGAAAAATTAAGTTTCTCCAATCTTCCCAAAACTCTGGATTCTGATAGAGGGCCATGAGACTTAGACCTGAGTGCAAAAATGGAGGCTCTAGCCCCTTCCAGAGCTGAGATATCGAAACTCAAAAATTCGGCCCGAAAAAAAAACGACAGTGGTACCCCTTACGTTTTTTTTTTTTTGGGCGAAAAATTAAGTTTCTCCAATCTTCCCAAAACTCTGGATTCTGATAGAGGGCAATGAGACTTAGACCTGAGTGCAAAAATGGAGGCTCTAGCTCCTTCCAGAGCTGAGATATCGAAACTCAAAAATTCGGCCCGAAAAAAAAACGACAGTGGTACCCCTTACGTTTTTTTTTTTGGGCGAAAAATTAAGTTTCTCCAATCTTCCCAAAACTCTGGATTCTGATAGAGGGCCATGAGACTTAGACCTGAGTGCAAAAATGGAGGCTCTAGCCCCTTCCAGAGCTGAGATATCAAAACTCAAAAATTCGGCCCGAAAAAAAAAACGACAGTGGTACCCCTTACGTTTTTTTTTTTGGGGCGAAAAATTAAGTTTCTCCAAAGTTTCCAAAACTCTGGATTCTGATAGAGGGCCATGAGACTTAGACCTGAGTGCAAAAATGGAGGCTCTAGCTCCTTCCAGAGCTGAGATATCGAAACTCAAAAATTCGGCCCGAAAAAAAAATGACAGTGGTACCCCTTACGTTTTTTTTTTTTGGGCGAAAAATTAAGTTTCTCCAATCTTCCCAAAACTCTGGATTCTGATAGAGGGCCATGAGACTTAGACCTGAGTGCAAAAATGGAGGCTCTAGCCCCTTCCAGAGCTGAGATATCGAAACTCAAAAATTCGGCCCGAAAAAAAAACGACAGTGGTACCCCTTACGTTTTTTTTTTTTGGGCGAAAAATTAAGTTTCTCCAATCTTCCCAAAACTCTGGATTCTGATAGAGGGCCATGAGACTTAGACCTGAGTGCAAAAATGGAGGCTCTAGCCCCTTCCAGAGCTGAGATATCGAAACTCAAAAATTCGGCCCGAAAAAAAAAACGACAGTGGTACCCCTTACGTTGTTTTTTTTTTGGGGCGAAAAATTAAGTTTCTCCAATCTTCCCAAAACTCTGGATTCTGATAGAGGGCCATGAGACTTAGACCTGAGTGCAAAAATGGAGGCTCTAGCCCCTTCCAGAGCTGAGATATCGAAACTCAAAAATTCGGCCCGAAAAAAAAACGACAGTGGTACCCCTTACGTTTTTTTTTTTTTGGGCGAAAAATTAAGTTTCTCCAATCTTCCCAAAACTCTGGATTCTGATAGAGGGCAATGAGACTTAGACCTGAGTGCAAAAATGGAGGCTCTAGCTCCTTCCAGAGCTGAGATATCGAAACTCAAAAATTCGGCCCGAAAAAAAAACGACAGTGGTACCCCTTACGTTTTTTTTTTTGGGCGAAAAATTAAGTTTCTCCAATCTTCCCAAAACTCTGGATTCTGATAGAGGGCCATGAGACTTAGACCTGAGTGCAAAAATGGAGGCTCTAGCCCCTTCCAGAGCTGAGATATCGAAACTCAAAAATTCGGCCCGAAAAAAAAAACGACAGTGGTACCCCTTACGTTTTTTTTTTTGGGGCGAAAAATTAAGTTTCTCCAAAGTTTCCAAAACCCTGGATTCTGATAGAGGGCCATGAGACTTAGACCTGAGTGCAAAAATGGAGGCTCTAGCCCCTTCCAGAGCTGAGATATCGAAACTCAAAAATTCGGCCCGAAAAAAAAACGACAGTGGTACCCCTTACGTTTTTTTTTTTTTGGGCGAAAAATTAAGTTTCTCCAATCTTCCCAAAACTCTGGATTCTGATAGAGGGCCATGAGACTTAGACCTGAGTGCAAAAATGGAGGCTCTAGCCCCTTCCAGAGCTGAGATATCGAAACTCAAAAATTCGGCCCGAAAAAAAAACGACAGTGGTACCCCTTACGTTTTTTTTTTTTTTGGGCGAAAAATTAAGTTTCTCCAATCTTCCCAAAACTCTGGATTCTGATAGAGGGCCATGAGACTTAGACCTGAGTGCAAAAATGGAGGCTCTAGCCCCTTCCAGAGCTGAGATATCGAAACTCAAAAATTCGGCCCGAAAAAAAAAACAACAGTGGTACCCCTTACGTTTTTTTTTTTTTGGGCGAAAAATTAAGTTTCTCCAATCTTCCCAAAACTCTGGATTCTGATAGAGGGCCATGAGACTTAGACCTGAGTGCAAAAATGGAGGCTCTAGCCCCTTCCAGAGCTGAGATATCGAAACTCAAAAATTCGGCCCGAAAAAAAAACGACAGTGGTACCCCTTACGTTTTTTTTTTTTGGGCGAAAAATTAAGTTTCTCCAATCTTCCCAAAACTCTGGATTTTGATAGAGGGCCATGAGACTTAGACCTGAGTGCAAAAATGGAGGCTCTAGCCCCTTCCAGAGCTGAGATATCGAAACTCAAAAATTCGGCCCGAAAAAAAAAAACGACAGTGGTACCCCTTACGTTGTTTTTTTTTGGGCGAAAAATTAAGTTTCTCCAATCTTCCCAAAACTCTGGATTCTGATAGAGGGCCATGAGACTTAGACCTGAGTGCAAAAATGGAGGCTCTAGCCCCTTCCAGAGCTGAGATATCGAAACTCAAAAATTCGGCCCGAAAAAAAAACGACAGTGGTACCCCTTACGTTTTTTTTTTTTGGGCGAAAAATTAAGTTTCTCCAATCTTCCCAAAACTCTGGATTCTGATAGAGGGCCATGAGACTTAGACCTGAGTGCAAAAATGGAGGCTCTAGCCCCTTCCAGAGCTGAGATATCGAAACTCAAAAATTCGGCCCGAAAAAAAAACGACAGTGGTACCCCTTACGTTTTTTTTTTTTGGGCGAAAAATTAAGTTTCTCCAATCTTCCCAAAACTCTGGATTCTGATAGAGGGCCATGAGACTTAGACCTGAGTGCAAAAATGGAGGCTCTAGCCCCTTCCAGAGCTGAGATATCGAAACTCAAAAATTCGGCCCGAAAAAAAAAACGACAGTGGTACCCCTTACGTTGTTTTTTTTTGGGGCGAAAAATTAAGTTTCTCCAATCTTCCCAAAACTCTGGATTCTGATAGAGGGCCATGAGACTTAGACCTGAGTGCAAAAATGGAGGCTCTAGCCCCTTCCAGAGCTGAGACATCGAAACTCAAAAATTCGGCCCGAAAAAAAAAAAACGACAGTGGTACCCCTTACGTTTTTTTTTTGGGCGAAAAATTAAGTTTCTCCAATCTTCCCAAAACTCTGGATTCTGATAGAGGGCCATGAGACTTAGACCTGAGTGCAAAAATGGAGGCTCTAGCCCCTTCCAGAGCTGAGATATCGAAACTCAAAAATTCGGCCCGAAAAAAAAAACGACAGTGGTACCCCTTACGTTTTTTTTTTTTTTGGGCGAAAAATTAAGTTTCTCCAATCTTCCCAAAACTCTGGATTCTGATAGAGGGCCATGAGACTTAGACCTGAGTGCAAAAATGGAGGCTCTAGCCCCTTCCAGAGCTGAGATATCGAAACTCAAAAATCTGGCCCGAAAAAAAAACGACAGTGGTACCCCTTACGTTTTTTTTTTTTGGGCGAAAAATTAAGTTTCTCCAATCTTCCCAAAACTCTGGATTCTGATAGAGGGCCATGAGACTTAGACCTGAGTGCAAAAATGGAGGCTCTAGCCCCTTCCAGAGCTGAGATATCGAAACTCAAAAATTCGGCCCGAAAAAAAAACGACAGTGGTACCCCTTACGTTTTTTTTTTTTGGGCGAAAAATTAAGTTTCTCCAATCTTCCCAAAACTCTGGATTCTGATAGAAGGCCATGAGACTTAGACCTGAGTGCAAAAATGGAGGCTCTAGCCCCTTCCAGAGCTGAGATATCGAAACTCAAAAATTCGGCCCGAAAAAAAAAACGACAGTGGTACCCCTTACGTTTTTTTTTTTTGGGCGAAAAATTAAGTTTCTCCAATCTTCCCAAAACCCTGGATTCTGATAGAGGGCCATGAGACTTAGACCTGAGTGCAAAAATGGAGGCTCTAGCCCCTTCCAGAGCTGAGATATCGAAACTCAAAAATTCGGCCCGAAAAAAAAACGACAGTGGTACCCCTTACGTTTTTTTTTTTTGGGCGAAAAATTAAGTTTCTCCAATCTTCCCAAAACTCTGGATTCTGATAGAGGGCCATGAGACTTAGACCTGAGTGCAAAAATGGAGGCTCTAGCCCCTTCCAGAGCTGAGATATCGAAACTCAAAAATTCGGCCCGAAAAAAAAACGACAGTGGTACCCCTTACGTTTTTTTTTTTTTTGGGCGAAAAATTAAGTTTCTCCAATCTTCCCAAAACTCTGGATTCTGATAGAGGGCCATGAGACTTAGACCTGAGTGCAAAAATGGAGGCTCTAGCCCCTTCCAGAGCTGAGATATCGAAACTCAAAAATTCGGCCCGAAAAAAAAAACAACAGTGGTACCCCTTACGTTTTTTTTTTTTTGGGCGAAAAATTAAGTTTCTCCAATCTTCCCAAAACTCTGGATTCTGATAGAGGGCCATGAGACTTAGACCTGAGTGCAAAAATGGAGGCTCTAGCCCCTTCCAGAGCTGAGATATCGAAACTCAAAAATTCGGCCCGAAAAAAAAACGACAGTGGTACCCCTTACGTTTTTTTTTTTTGGGCGAAAAATTAAGTTTCTCCAATCTTCCCAAAACTCTGGATTTTGATAGAGGGCCATGAGACTTAGACCTGAGTGCAAAAATGGAGGCTCTAGCCCCTTCCAGAGCTGAGATATCGAAACTCAAAAATTCGGCCCGAAAAAAAAAACGACAGTGGTACCCCTTACGTTGTTTTTTTTTGGGCGAAAAATTAAGTTTCTCCAATCTTCCCAAAACTCTGGATTCTGATAGAGGGCCATGAGACTTAGACCTGAGTGCAAAAATGGAGGCTCTAGCCCCTTCCAGAGCTGAGATATCGAAACTCAAAAATTCGGCCCGAAAAAAAAACGACAGTGGTACCCCTTACGTTTTTTTTTTTTTGGGCGAAAAATTAAGTTTCTCCAATCTTCCCAAAACTCTGGATTCTGATAGAGGGCCATGAGACTTAGACCTGAGTGCAAAAATGGAGGCTCTAGCCCCTTCCAGAGCTGAGATATCGAAACTCAAAAATTCGGCCCGAAAAAAAAACGACAGTGGTACCCCTTACGTTTTTTTTTTTTGGGCGAAAAATTAAGTTTCTCCAATCTTCCCAAAACTCTGGATTCTGATAGAGGGCCATGAGACTTAGACCTGAGTGCAAAAATGGAGGCTCTAGCCCCTTCCAGAGCTGAGATATCGAAACTCAAAAATTCGGCCCGAAAAAAAAAACGACAGTGGTACCCCTTACGTTGTTTTTTTTTGGGGCGAAAAATTAAGTTTCTCCAATCTTCCCAAAACTCTGGATTCTGATAGAGGGCCATGAGACTTAGACCTGAGTGCAAAAATGGAGGCTCTAGCCCCTTCCAGAGCTGAGACATCGAAACTCAAAAATTCGGCCCGAAAAAAAAAAAACGACAGTGGTACCCCTTACGTTTTTTTTTTGGGCGAAAAATTAAGTTTCTCCAATCTTCCCAAAACTCTGGATTCTGATAGAGGGCCATGAGACTTAGACCTGAGTGCAAAAATGGAGGCTCTAGCCCCTTCCAGAGCTGAGATATCGAAACTCAAAAATTCGGCCCGAAAAAAAAAACGACAGTGGTACCCCTTACGTTTTTTTTTTTTTGGGCGAAAAATTAAGTTTCTCCAATCTTCCCAAAACTCTGGATTCTGATAGAGGGCCATGAGACTTAGACCTGAGTGCAAAAATGGAGGCTCTAGCCCCTTCCAGAGCTGAGATATCGAAACTCAAAAATCTGGCCCGAAAAAAAAACGACAGTGGTACCCCTTACGTTTTTTTTTTTGGGCGAAAAATTAAGTTTCTCCAATCTTCCCAAAACTCTGGATTCTGATAGAGGGCCATGAGACTTAGACCTGAGTGCAAAAATGGAGGCTCTAGCCCCTTCCAGAGCTGAGATATCGAAACTCAAAAATTCGGCCCGAAAAAAAAACGACAGTGGTACCCCTTACGTTTTTTTTTTTTTGGGCGAAAAATTAAGTTTCTCCAATCTTCCCAAAACTCTGGATTCTGATAGAAGGCCATGAGACTTAGACCTGAGTGCAAAAATGGAGGCTCTAGCCCCTTCCAGAGCTGAGATATCGAAACTCAAAAATTCGGCCCGAAAAAAAAAACGACAGTGGTACCCCTTACGTTTTTTTTTTTTGGGCGAAAAATTAAGTTTCTCCAATCTTCCCAAAACTCTTGATTCTGATAGAGGGCCATGAGACTTAGACCTGAGTGCAAAAATGGAGGCTCTAGCCCCTTCCAGAGCTGAGATATCGAAACTCAAAAATTCGGCCCGAAAAAAAAAACGACAGTGGTACCCCTTACGTTTTTTTTTTTTTGGGCGAAAAATTAAGTTTCTCCAATCTTCCCAAAACTCTGGATTCTGATAGAGGGCCATGAGACTTAGACCTGAGTGCAAAAATGGAGGCTCTAGCCCCTTCCAGAGCTGAGATATCGAAACTCAAAAATTCGGCCCGAAAAAAAAACGACAGTGGTACCCCTTACGTTTTTTTTTTTTGGGCGAAAAATTAAGTTTCTCCAATCTTCCCAAAACTCTTGATTCTGATAGAGGGCCATGAGACTTAGACCTGAGTGCAAAAATGGAGGCTCTAGCCCCTTCCAGAGCTGAGATATCGAAACTCAAAAATTCGGCCCGAAAAAAAAAACGACAGTGGTACCCCTTACGTTTTTTTTTTTTGGGCGAAAAATTAAGTTTCTCCAATCTTCCCAAAACTCTGGATTCTGATAGAGGGCCATGAGACTTAGACCTGAGTGCAAAAATGGAGGCTCTAGCCCCTTCCAGAGCTGAGATATCGAAACTCAAAAATTCGGCCCGAAAAAAAAACGACAGTGGTACCCCTTACGTTTTTTTTGGGGGGCGAAAAATTAAGTTTCTCCAATCTTCCCAAAACTCTGGATTCTGATAGAGGGCCATGAGACTTAGACCTGAGTGCAAAAATGGAGGCTCTAGCCCCTTCCAGAGCTGAGATATCGAAACTCAAAAATTCGGCCCGAAAAAAAAACGACAGTGGTACCCCTTACGTTTTTTTTGGGGGGCGAAAAATTAAGTTTCTCCAATCTTCCCAAAACTCTGGATTCTGATAGAGGGCCATGAGACTTAGACCTGAGTGCAAAAATGGAGGCTCTAGCCCCTTCCAGAGCTGAGATATCGAAACTCAAAAATTCGGCCCGAAAAAAAAACGACAGTGGTACCCCTTACGTTTTTTTTTTTGGGCGAAAAATTAAGTTTCTCCAATCTTCCCACAACTCTGGATTCTGATAGAGGGCCATGAGACTTAGACCTGAGTGCAAAAATGGAGGCTCTAGCCCCTTCCAGAGCTGAGATATCGAAACTCAAAAATGCGGCCCGAAAAAAAAACGACAGTGGTACCCCTTACGTTTTTTTTTGGGGCGAAAAATTACGTTTCTCCAATCTTCCCAAAACTCTGGATTCTGATAGAGGGCCATGAGACTTAGACCTGAGTGCAAAAATGGAGGCTCTAGCCCCTTCCAGAGCTGAGATATCGAAACTCAAAAATTCGGCCCGAAAAAACAAACAAAAGGGGTACCCCTGTCGTTTTTTTTTTTGGGTCAAAATTTTGAGTTTCTCTGATCTTCTTGAAACTCTAGATTCTGATAGAGGGCCATGAGACTTCGACCTGAGTGCAAAAATGGAGGCTCTAGACCCTTCCAGAGCTGAGATATTGAAACTCAAATTTTCGACCCTAAAAAAAAAACAAAAGGGGTACCACTGTCGTTTTTCTTTTTTTTTGGGTCAAAATTTTGAGCTTTTCTGATCTTCTTGAAACTCTGGATTGTGATAGAGGGCCACAAGACTTAGACCTGAGTGCAAAAATGGAGGCTCTAGCTCCTTCCAGACCTGAGATATCGAAACTCAAAAATTCGGCCCGAAAAAAAAACGACAGTGGTACCCCTTACGTTTTTTTTTTTTTGGGCGAAAAATTAAGTTTCTCCAATCTTCCCAAAACTCTGGATTCTGATAGAAGGCCATGAGACTTAGACCTGAGTGCAAAAATGGAGGCTCTAGCCCCTTCCAGAGCTGAGATATCGAAACTCAAAAATTCGGCCCGAAAAAAAAACGACAGTGGTACCCCTTACGTTTTTTTTTTTTGGGCGAAAAATTAAGTTTCTCCAATCTTCCCAAAACTCTTGATTCTGATAGAGGGCCATGAGACTTAGACCTGAGTGCAAAAATGGAGGCTCTAGCCCCTTCCAGAGCTGAGATATCGAAACTCAAAAATTCGGCCCGAAAAAAAAAACGACAGTGGTACCCCTTACGTTTTTTTTTTTTTGGGCGAAAAATTAAGTTTCTCCAATCTTCCCAAAACTCTGGATTCTGATAGAGGGCCATGAGACTTAGACCTGAGTGCAAAAATGGAGGCTCTAGCCCCTTCCAGAGCTGAGATATCGAAACTCAAAAATTCGGCCCGAAAAAAAAAAAACGACAGTGGTACCCCTTACGTTTTTTTTTTGGGCGAAAAATTAAGTTTCTCCAATCTTCCCAAAACTCTGGATTCTGATAGAGGGCCATGAGACTTAGACCTGAGTGCAAAAATGGAGGCTCTAGCCCCTTCCAGAGCTGAGATATCGAAACTCAAAAATTCGGCCCGAAAAAAAAAACGACAGTGGTACCCCTTACGTTTTTTTTTTTTTGGGCGAAAAATTAAGTTTCTCCAATCTTCCCAAAACTCTGGATTCTGATAGAGGGCCATGAGACTTAGACCTGAGTGCAAAAATGGAGGCTCTAGCCCCTTCCAGAGCTGAGATATCGAAACTCAAAAATCTGGCCCGAAAAAAAAACGACAGTGGTACCCCTTACGTTTTTTTTTTTGGGCGAAAAATTAAGTTTCTCCAATCTTCCCAAAACTCTGGATTCTGATAGAGGGCCATGAGACTTAGACCTGAGTGCAAAAATGGAGGCTCTAGCCCCTTCCAGAGCTGAGATATCGAAACTCAAAAATTCGGCCCGAAAAAAAAACGACAGTGGTACCCCTTACGTTTTTTTTTTTTGGGCGAAAAATTAAGTTTCTCCAATCTTCCCAAAACTCTGGATTCTGATAGAGGGCCATGAGACTTAGACCTGAGTGCAAAAATGGAGGCTCTAGCCCCTTCCAGAGCTGAGATATCGAAACTCAAAAATTCGGCCCGAAAAAAAAACGACAGTGGTACCCCTTACGTTTTTTTTTTTGGGGCGAAAAATTAAGTTTCTCCAATCTTCCCAAAACTCTGGATTCTGATAGAGGGCCATGAGACTTAGACCTGAGTGCAAAAATGGAGGCTCTAGCCCCTTCCAGAGCTGAGATATCGAAACTCAAAAATTCGGCCCGAAAAAAAACGACAGTGGTACCCCTTACGTTTTTTTTTTTTTGGGCGAAAAATTAAGTTTCTCCAATCTTCCCAAAACTCTGGATTCTGATAGAGGGCCATGAGACTTAGACCTGAGTGCAAAAATGGAGGCTCTAGCTCCTTCCAGAGCTGAGATATCGAAACTCAAAAATTCGGCCCGAAAAAAAAAACGACAGTGGTACCCCTTACGTTTTTTTTTTTTGGGCGAAAAATTAAGTTTCTCCAATCTTCCCAAAACTCTGGATTCTGATAGAGGGCCATGAGACTTAGACCTGAGTGCAAAAATGGAGGCTCTAGCCCCTTCCAGAGCTGAGATATCGAAACTCAAAAATTCGGCCCGAAAAAAAAACGACAGTGGTACCCCTTACGTTTTTTTTTTGGGCGAAAAATTAAGTTTCTCCAATCTTCCCAAAACTCTGGATTCTGATAGAGGGCCATGAGACTTAGACCTGAGTGCAAAAATGGAGGCTCTAGCCCCTTCCAGAGCTGAGATATCGAAACTCAAAAATCCGGCCCGAAAAAAAAACGACAGTGGTACCCCTTACGTTTTGTTTTTTTTGGGCGAAAAATTAAGTTTCTCCAAAGTTCCCACAACTCTGGATTCTGATAGAGGGCCATGAGACTTAGACCTGAGTGCAAAAATGGAGGCTCTAGCCCCTTCCAGAGCTGAGATATCGAAACTCAAAAATTCGGCCCGAAAAAAAAACGACAGTGGTACCCCTTACGTTTTTTTTTTTTGGGCGAAAAATTAAGTTTCTCCAATCTTCCCAAAACTCTGGATTCTGATAGAGGGCCATGAGACTTAGACCTGAGTGCAAAAATGGAGGCTCTAGCCCCTTCCAGAGCTGAGATATCGAAACTCAAAAATTCGTCCCGAAAAAAAAACGACAGTGGTACCCCTTACGTTTTTTTTTTTTGGGCGAAAAATTAAGTTTCTCCAATCTTCCCAAAACTCTGGATTCTGATAGAGGGCCATGAGACTTAGACCTGAGTGCAAAAATGGAGGCTCTAGCCCCTTCCAGAGCTGAGATATCGAAACTCAAAAATTCGGCCCGAAAAAAAAACGACAGTGGTACCCCTTACGTTTTTTTTTTTTGGGCGAAAAATTAAGTTTCTCCAATCTTCCCAAAACTCTGGATTCTGATAGAGGGCCATGAGACTTAGACCTGAGTGCAAAAATGGAGGCTCTAGCCCCTTCCAGAGCTGAGATATCGAAACTCAAAAATTCGGCCCGAAAAAAAACGACAGTGGTACCCCTTACGTTTTTTTTTTTTGGGCGAAAAATTAAGTTTCTCCAATCTTCCCAAAACTCTGGATTCTGATAGAGGGCCATGAGACTTAGACCTGAGTGCAAAAATGGAGGCTCTAGCTCCTTCCAGAGCTGAGATATCGAAACTCAAAAATTCGGCCCGAAAAAAAAAACGACAGTGGTACCCCTTACGTTTTTTTTTTTTGGGCGAAAAATTAAGTTTCTCCAATCTTCCCAAAACTCTGGATTCTGATAGAGGGCCATGAGACTTAGACCTGAGTGCAAAAATGGAGGCTCTAGCCCCTTCCAGAGCTGAGATATCGAAACTCAAAAATTCGGCCCGAAAAAAAAACGACAGTGGTACCCCTTACGTTTTTTTTTTTTGGGCGAAAAATTAAGTTTCTCCAATCTTCCCAAAACTCTGGATTCTGATAGAGGGCCATGAGACTTAGACCTGAGTGCAAAAATGGAGGCTCTAGCCCCTTCCAGAGCTGAGATATCGAAACTCAAAAATTCGGCCCGAAAAAAAAACGACAGTGGTACCCCTTACGTTTTTTTTTTTTGGGCGAAAAATTACGTTTCTCCAATCTTCCCAAAACTCTGGATTCTGGTAGAGGGCCATGAGACTTAGACCTGAGTGCAAAAATGGAGGCTCTAGCCCCTTCCAGAGCTGAGATATCGAAACTCAAAAATTCGGCCCGAAAAAAAAACGACAGTGGTACCCCTTACGTTTTTTTTTTGGGGCGAAAAATTAAGTTTCTCCAAAGTTTCCAAAACCCTGGATTCTGATAGAGGGCCATGAGACTTAGACCTGAGTGCAAAAATGGAGGCTCTAGCCCCTTCCAGAGCTGAGATATCGAAACTCAAAAATTCGGCCCGAAAAAAAAACGACAGTGGTACCCCTTACGTTTTTTTTTTTTGGGCGAAAAATTAAGTTTCTCCAATCTTCCCAAAACTCTGGATTCTGATAGAGGGCCATGAGACTTAGACCTGAGTGCAAAAATGGAGGCTCTAGCCCCTTCCAGAGCTGAGATATCGAAACTCAAAAATTCGGCCCGAAAAAAAAACGACAGTGGTACCCCTTACGTTTTTTTTTTTTGGGCGAAAAATTAAGTTTCTCCAATCTTCCCAAAACTCTGGATTTTGATAGAGGGCCATGAGACTTAGACCTGAGTGCAAAAATGGAGGCTCTAGCCCCTTCCAGAGCTGAGATATCGAAACTCAAAAATTCGGCCCGAAAAAAAAAACGACAGTGGTACCCCTTACGTTGTTTTTTTTTGGGCGAAAAATTAAGTTTCTCCAATCTTCCCAAAACTCTGGATTCTGATAGAGGGCCATGAGACTTAGACCTGAGTGCAAAAATGGAGGCTCTAGCCCCTTCCAGAGCTGAGATATCGAAACTCAAAAATTCGGCCCGAAAAAAAAACGACAGTGGTACCCCTTACGTTTTTTTTTTTTTGGGCGAAAAATTAAGTTTCTCCAATCTTCCCAAAACTCTGGATTCTGATAGAGGGCCATGAGACTTAGACCTGAGTGCAAAAATGGAGGCTCTAGCCCCTTCCAGAGCTGAGATATCGAAACTCAAAAATTCGGCCCGAAAAAAAAACGACAGTGGTACCCCTTACGTTTTTTTTTTTGGGCGAAAAATTAAGTTTCTCCAATCTTCCCAAAACTCTGGATTCTGATAGAGGGCCATGAGACTTAGACCTGAGTGCAAAAATGGAGGCTCTAGCCCCTTCCAGAGCTGAGATATCGAAACTCAAAAATTCGGCCCGAAAAAAAACGACAGTGGTACCCCTTACGTTTTTTTTTTTTGGGCGAAAAATTAAGTTTCTCCAATCTTCCCAAAACTCTGGATTCTGATAGAGGGCCATGAGACTTAGACCTGAGTGCAAAAATGGAGGCTCTAGCTCCTTCCAGAGCTGAGATATCGAAACTCAAAAATTCGGCCCGAAAAAAAAAACGACAGTGGTACCCCTTACGTTTTTTTTTTTTGGGCGAAAAATTAAGTTTCTCCAATCTTCCCAAAACTCTGGATTCTGATAGAGGGCCATGAGACTTAGACCTGAGTGCAAAAATGGAGGCTCTAGCCCCTTCCAGAGCTGAGATATCGAAACTCAAAAATTCGGCCCGAAAAAAAAACGACAGTGGTACCCCTTACGTTTTTTTTTTTTGGGCGAAAAATTAAGTTTCTCCAATCTTCCCAAAACTCTGGATTCTGATAGAGGGCCATGAGACTTAGACCTGAGTGCAAAAATGGAGGCTCTAGCCCCTTCCAGAGCTGAGATATCGAAACTCAAAAATTCGGCCCGAAAAAAAAACGACAGTGGTACCCCTTACGTTTTTTTTTTTTGGGCGAAAAATTACGTTTCTCCAATCTTCCCAAAACTCTGGATTCTGGTAGAGGGCCATGAGACTTAGACCTGAGTGCAAAAATGGAGGCTCTAGCTCCTTCCAGAGCTGAGATATCGAAACTCAAAAATTCGGCCCGAAAAAAAAAACGACAGTGGTACCCCTTACGTTTTTTTTTTTTGGGCGAAAAATTAAGTTTCTCCAATCTTCCCAAAACTCTGGATTCTGATAGAGGGCCATGAGACTTAGACCTGAGTGCAAAAATGGAGGCTCTAGCCCCTTCCAGAGCTGAGATATCGAAACTCAAAAATTCGGCCCGAAAAAAAAACGACAGTGGTACCCCTTACGTTTTTTTTTTTTGGGCGAAAAATTAAGTTTCTCCAATCTTCCCAAAACTCTGGATTCTGATAGAGGGCCATGAGACTTAGACCTGAGTGCAAAAATGGAGGCTCTAGCCCCTTCCAGAGCTGAGATATCGAAACTCAAAAATTCGGCCCGAAAAAAAAACGACAGTGGTACCCCTTACGTTTTTTTTTTTTGGGCGAAAAATTACGTTTCTCCAATCTTCCCAAAACTCTGGATTCTGGTAGAGGGCCATGAGACTTAGACCTGAGTGCAAAAATGGAGGCTCTAGCCCCTTCCAGAGCTGAGATATCGAAACTCAAAAATTCGGCCCGAAAAAAAAACGACAGTGGTACCCCTTACGTTTTTTTTTTGGGGCGAAAAATTAAGTTTCTCCAAAGTTTCCAAAACCCTGGATTCTGATAGAGGGCCATGAGACTTAGACCTGAGTGCAAAAATGGAGGCTCTAGCCCCTTCCAGAGCTGAGATATCGAAACTCAAAAATTCGGCCCGAAAAAAAAACGACAGTGGTACCCCTTACGTTTTTTTTTTTTGGGCGAAAAATTAAGTTTCTCCAATCTTCCCAAAACTCTGGATTCTGATAGAGGGCCATGAGACTTAGACCTGAGTGCAAAAATGGAGGCTCTAGCCCCTTCCAGAGCTGAGATATCGAAACTCAAAAATTCGGCCCGAAAAAAAAACGACAGTGGTACCCCTTACGTTTTTTTTTTTTGGGCGAAAAATTCAGTTTCTCCAATCTTCCCAAAACTCTGGATTTTGATAGAGGGCCATGAGACTTAGACCTGAGTGCAAAAATGGAGGCTCTAGCCCCTTCCAGAGCTGAGATATCGAAACTCAAAAATTCGGCCCGAAAAAAAAAACGACAGTGGTACCCCTTACGTTGTTTTTTTTTGGGCGAAAAATTAAGTTTCTCCAATCTTCCCAAAACTCTGGATTCTGATAGAGGGCCATGAGACTTAGACCTGAGTGCAAAAATGGAGGCTCTAGCCCCTTCCAGAGCTGAGATATCGAAACTCAAAAATTCGGCCCGAAAAAAAAACGACAGTGGTACCCCTTACGTTTTTTTTTTTTGGGCGAAAAATTAAGTTTCTCCAATCTTCCCAAAACTCTGGATTCTGATAGAGGGCCATGAGACTTAGACCTGAGTGCAAAAATGGAGGCTCTAGCCCCTTCCAGAGCTGAGATATCGAAACTCAAAAATTCGGCCCGAAAAAAAACCGACAGTGGTACCCCTTACGTTGTTTTTTTTTGGGGCGAAAAATTAAGTTTCTCCAATCTTCCCAAAACTCTGGATTCTGATAGAGGGCCATGAGACTTAGACCTGAGTGCAAAAATGGAGGCTCTAGCCCCTTCCAGAGCTGAGATATCGAAACTCAAAAATTCGGCCCGAAAAAAAAACGACAGTGGTACCCCTTACGTTTTTTTTTTTTTGGGCGAAAAATTAAGTTTCTCCAATCTTCCCAAAACTCTGGATTCTGATAGAGGGCCATGAGACTTAGACCTGAGTGCAAAAATGGAGGCTCTAGCTCCTTCCAGAGCTGAGATATCGAAACTCAAAAATTCGGCCCGAAAAAAAAATGACAGTGGTACCCCTTACGTTTTTTTTTTTGGGCGAAAAATTAAGTTTCTCCAATCTTCCCAAAACTCTGGATTCTGATAGAGGGCCATGAGACTTAGACCTGAGTGCAAAAATGGAGGCTCTAGCCCCTTCCAGAGCTGAGATATCGAAACTCAAAAATTCGGCCCGAAAAAAAAACGACAGTGGTACCCCTTACGTTTTTTTTTTTGGGCGAAAAATTAAGTTTCTCCAATCTTCCCAAAACTCTGGATTCTGATAGAGGGCCATGAGACTTAGACCTGAGTGCAAAAATGGAGGCTCTAGCCCCTTCCAGAGCTGAGATATCGAAACTCAAAAATTCGGCCCGAAAAAAAAAACGACAGTGGTACCCCTTACGTTGGTTTTTTTTTGGGGCGAAAAATTAAGTTTCTCCAATCTTCCCAAAACTCTGGATTCTGATAGAGGGCCATGAGACTTAGACCTGAGTGCAAAAATGGAGGCTCTAGCCCCTTCCAGAGCTGAGATATCGAAACTCAAAAATTCGGCCCGAAAAAAAAACGACAGTGGTACCCCTTACGTTTTTTTTTTTTTTGGGCGAAAAATTAAGTTTCTCCAATCTTCCCAAAACTCTGGATTCTGATAGAGGGCAATGAGACTTAGACCTGAGTGCAAAAATGGAGGCTCTAGCTCCTTCCAGAGCTGAGATATCGAAACTCAAAAATTCGGCCCGAAAAAAAAACGACAGTGGTACCCCTTACGTTTTTTTTTTTGGGCGAAAAATTAAGTTTCTCCAATCTTCCCAAAACTCTGGATTCTGATAGAGGGCCATGAGACTTAGACCTGAGTGCAAAAATGGAGGCTCTAGCCCCTTCCAGAGCTGAGATATCGAAACTCAAATATTCGGCCCGAAAAAAAAAACGACAGTGGTACCCCTTACGTTTTTTTTTTTGGGGCGAAAAATTAAGTTTCTCCAAAGTTTCCAAAACCCTGGATTCTGATAGAGGGCCATGAGACTTAGACCTGAGTGCAAAAATGGAGGCTCTAGCCCCTTCCAGAGCTGAGATATCGAAACTCAAAAATTCGGCCCGAAAAAAAAACGACAGTGGTACCCCTTACGTTTTTTTTTTTTGGGGCGAAAAATTAAGTTTCTCCAATCTTCCCAAAACTCTGGATTCTGATAGAGGGCCATGAGACTTAGACCTGAGTGCAAAAATGGAGGCTCTAGCCCCTTCCAGAGCTGAGATATCGAAACTCAAAAATTCGGCCCGAAAAAAAAACGACAGTGGTACCCCTTACGTTTTTTTTTTTTTGGGCGAAAAATTAAGTTTCTCCAATCTTCCCAAAACTCTGGATTCTGATAGAGGGCCATGAGACTTAGACCTGAGTGCAAAAATGGAGGCTCTAGCTCCTTCCAGAGCTGAGATATCGAAACTCAAAAATTCGGCCCGAAAAAAAAATGACAGTGGTACCCCTTACGTTTTTTTTTTTTGGGCGAAAAATTAAGTTTCTCCAATCTTACCAAAACTCTGGATTCTGATAGAGGGCCATGAGACTTAGACCTGAGTGCAAAAATGGAGGCTCTAGCCCCTTCCAGAGCTGAGATATCGAAACTCAAAAATTCGGCCCGAAAAAAAAACGACAGTGGTACCCCTTACGTTTTTTTTTTTTGGGCGAAAAATTAAGTTTCTCCAATCTTCCCAAAACTCTGGATTCTGATAGAGGGCCATGAGACTTAGACCTGAGTGCAAAAATGGAGGCTCTAGCCCCTTCCAGAGCTGAGATATCGAAACTCAAAAATTCGGCCCGAAAAAAAAAACGACAGTGGTACCCCTTACGTTGTTTTTTTTTTGGGGCGAAAAATTAAGTTTCTCCAATCTTCCCAAAACTCTGGATTCTGATAGAGGGCCATGAGACTTAGACCTGAGTGCAAAAATGGAGGCTCTAGCCCCTTCCAGAGCTGAGATATCGAAACTCAAAAATTCGGCCCGAAAAAAAAACGACAGTGGTACCCCTTACGTTTTTTTTTTTTTTGGGCGAAAAATTAAGTTTCTCCAATCTTCCCAAAACTCTGGATTCTGATAGAGGGCAATGAGACTTAGACCTGAGTGCAAAAATGGAGGCTCTAGCTCCTTCCAGAGCTGAGATATCGAAACTCAAAAATTCGGCCCGAAAAAAAAACGACAGTGGTACCCCTTACGTTTTTTTTTTTGGGCGAAAAATTAAGTTTCTCCAATCTTCCCAAAACTCTGGATTCTGATAGAGGGCCATGAGACTTAGACCTGAGTGCAAAAATGGAGGCTCTAGCCCCTTCCAGAGCTGAGATATCAAAACTCAAAAATTCGGCCCGAAAAAAAAAACGACAGTGGTACCCCTTACGTTTTTTTTTTTGGGGCGAAAAATTAAGTTTCTCCAAAGTTTCCAAAACTCTGGATTCTGATAGAGGGCCATGAGACTTAGACCTGAGTGCAAAAATGGAGGCTCTAGCTCCTTCCAGAGCTGAGATATCGAAACTCAAAAATTCGGCCCGAAAAAAAAATGACAGTGGTACCCCTTACGTTTTTTTTTTTTGGGCGAAAAATTAAGTTTCTCCAATCTTCCCAAAACTCTGGATTCTGATAGAGGGCCATGAGACTTAGACCTGAGTGCAAAAATGGAGGCTCTAGCCCCTTCCAGAGCTGAGATATCGAAACTCAAAAATTCGGCCCGAAAAAAAAACGACAGTGGTACCCCTTACGTTTTTTTTTTTTGGGCGAAAAATTAAGTTTCTCCAATCTTCCCAAAACTCTGGATTCTGATAGAGGGCCATGAGACTTAGACCTGAGTGCAAAAATGGAGGCTCTAGCCCCTTCCAGAGCTGAGATATCGAAACTCAAAAATTCGGCCCGAAAAAAAAAACGACAGTGGTACCCCTTACGTTGTTTTTTTTTTGGGGCGAAAAATTAAGTTTCTCCAATCTTCCCAAAACTCTGGATTCTGATAGAGGGCCATGAGACTTAGACCTGAGTGCAAAAATGGAGGCTCTAGCCCCTTCCAGAGCTGAGATATCGAAACTCAAAAATTCGGCCCGAAAAAAAAACGACAGTGGTACCCCTTACGTTTTTTTTTTTTTGGGCGAAAAATTAAGTTTCTCCAATCTTCCCAAAACTCTGGATTCTGATAGAGGGCAATGAGACTTAGACCTGAGTGCAAAAATGGAGGCTCTAGCTCCTTCCAGAGCTGAGATATCGAAACTCAAAAATTCGGCCCGAAAAAAAAACGACAGTGGTACCCCTTACGTTTTTTTTTTTGGGCGAAAAATTAAGTTTCTCCAATCTTCCCAAAACTCTGGATTCTGATAGAGGGCCATGAGACTTAGACCTGAGTGCAAAAATGGAGGCTCTAGCCCCTTCCAGAGCTGAGATATCGAAACTCAAAAATTCGGCCCGAAAAAAAAAACGACAGTGGTACCCCTTACGTTTTTTTTTTTGGGGCGAAAAATTAAGTTTCTCCAAAGTTTCCAAAACCCTGGATTCTGATAGAGGGCCATGAGACTTAGACCTGAGTGCAAAAATGGAGGCTCTAGCCCCTTCCAGAGCTGAGATATCGAAACTCAAAAATTCGGCCCGAAAAAAAAACGACAGTGGTACCCCTTACGTTTTTTTTTTTTTGGGCGAAAAATTAAGTTTCTCCAATCTTCCCAAAACTCTGGATTCTGATAGAGGGCCATGAGACTTAGACCTGAGTGCAAAAATGGAGGCTCTAGCCCCTTCCAGAGCTGAGATATCGAAACTCAAAAATTCGGCCCGAAAAAAAAACGACAGTGGTACCCCTTACGTTTTTTTTTTTTTTGGGCGAAAAATTAAGTTTCTCCAATCTTCCCAAAACTCTGGATTCTGATAGAGGGCCATGAGACTTAGACCTGAGTGCAAAAATGGAGGCTCTAGCCCCTTCCAGAGCTGAGATATCGAAACTCAAAAATTCGGCCCGAAAAAAAAAACAACAGTGGTACCCCTTACGTTTTTTTTTTTTTGGGCGAAAAATTAAGTTTCTCCAATCTTCCCAAAACTCTGGATTCTGATAGAGGGCCATGAGACTTAGACCTGAGTGCAAAAATGGAGGCTCTAGCCCCTTCCAGAGCTGAGATATCGAAACTCAAAAATTCGGCCCGAAAAAAAAACGACAGTGGTACCCCTTACGTTTTTTTTTTTTGGGCGAAAAATTAAGTTTCTCCAATCTTCCCAAAACTCTGGATTTTGATAGAGGGCCATGAGACTTAGACCTGAGTGCAAAAATGGAGGCTCTAGCCCCTTCCAGAGCTGAGATATCGAAACTCAAAAATTCGGCCCGAAAAAAAAAACGACAGTGGTACCCCTTACGTTGTTTTTTTTTGGGCGAAAAATTAAGTTTCTCCAATCTTCCCAAAACTCTGGATTCTGATAGAGGGCCATGAGACTTAGACCTGAGTGCAAAAATGGAGGCTCTAGCCCCTTCCAGAGCTGAGATATCGAAACTCAAAAATTCGGCCCGAAAAAAAAACGACAGTGGTACCCCTTACGTTTTTTTTTTTTTGGGCGAAAAATTAAGTTTCTCCAATCTTCCCAAAACTCTGGATTCTGATAGAGGGCCATGAGACTTAGACCTGAGTGCAAAAATGGAGGCTCTAGCCCCTTCCAGAGCTGAGATATCGAAACTCAAAAATTCGGCCCGAAAAAAAAACGACAGTGGTACCCCTTACGTTTTTTTTTTTTGGGCGAAAAATTAAGTTTCTCCAATCTTCCCAAAACTCTGGATTCTGATAGAGGGCCATGAGACTTAGACCTGAGTGCAAAAATGGAGGCTCTAGCCCCTTCCAGAGCTGAGATATCGAAACTCAAAAATTCGGCCCGAAAAAAAAAACGACAGTGGTACCCCTTACGTTGTTTTTTTTTGGGGCGAAAAATTAAGTTTCTCCAATCTTCCCAAAACTCTGGATTCTGATAGAGGGCCATGAGACTTAGACCTGAGTGCAAAAATGGAGGCTCTAGCCCCTTCCAGAGCTGAGACATCGAAACTCAAAAATTCGGCCCGAAAAAAAAAAACGACAGTGGTACCCCTTACGTTTTTTTTTTGGGCGAAAAATTAAGTTTCTCCAATCTTCCCAAAACTCTGGATTCTGATAGAGGGCCATGAGACTTAGACCTGAGTGCAAAAATGGAGGCTCTAGCCCCTTCCAGAGCTGAGATATCGAAACTCAAAAATTCGGCCCGAAAAAAAAAACGACAGTGGTACCCCTTACGTTTTTTTTTTTTTGGGCGAAAAATTAAGTTTCTCCAATCTTCCCAAAACTCTGGATTCTGATAGAGGGCCATGAGACTTAGACCTGAGTGCAAAAATGGAGGCTCTAGCCCCTTCCAGAGCTGAGATATCGAAACTCAAAAATCTGGCCCGAAAAAAAAACGACAGTGGTACCCCTTACGTTTTTTTTTTTGGGCGAAAAATTAAGTTTCTCCAATCTTCCCAAAACTCTGGATTCTGATAGAGGGCCATGAGACTTAGACCTGAGTGCAAAAATGGAGGCTCTAGCCCCTTCCAGAGCTGAGATATCGAAACTCAAAAATTCGGCCCGAAAAAAAAACGACAGTGGTACCCCTTACGTTTTTTTTTTTTTGGGCGAAAAATTAAGTTTCTCCAATCTTCCCAAAACTCTGGATTCTGATAGAAGGCCATGAGACTTAGACCTGAGTGCAAAAATGGAGGCTCTAGCCCCTTCCAGAGCTGAGATATCGAAACTCAAAAATTCGGCCCGAAAAAAAAAACGACAGTGGTACCCCTTACGTTTTTTTTTTTTTGGGCGAAAAATTAAGTTTCTCCAATCTTCCCAAAACTCTTGATTCTGATAGAGGGCCATGAGACTTAGACCTGAGTGCAAAAATGGAGGCTCTAGCCCCTTCCAGAGCTGAGATATCGAAACTCAAAAATTCGGCCCGAAAAAAAAAACGACAGTGGTACCCCTTACGTTTTTTTTTTTTGGGCGAAAAATTAAGTTTCTCCAATCTTCCCAAAACTCTGGATTCTGATAGAGGGCCATGAGACTTAGACCTGAGTGCAAAAATGGAGGCTCTAGCCCCTTCCAGAGCTGAGATATCGAAACTCAAAAATTCGGCCCGAAAAAAAAACGACAGTGGTACCCCTTACGTTTTTTTTTTTTTGGGCGAAAAATTAAGTTTCTCCAATCTTCCCAAAACTCTTGATTCTGATAGAGGGCCATGAGACTTAGACCTGAGTGCAAAAATGGAGGCTCTAGCCCCTTCCAGAGCTGAGATATCGAAACTCAAAAATTCGGCCCGAAAAAAAAAACGACAGTGGTACCCCTTACGTTTTTTTTTTTTTGGGCGAAAAATTAAGTTTCTCCAATCTTCCCAAAACTCTGGATTCTGATAGAGGGCCATGAGACTTAGACCTGAGTGCAAAAATGGAGGCTCTAGCCCCTTCCAGAGCTGAGATATCGAAACTCAAAAATTCGGCCCGAAAAAAAAACGACAGTGGTACCCCTTACGTTTTTTTTGGGGGGCGAAAAATTAAGTTTCTCCAATCTTCCCAAAACTCTGGATTCTGATAGAGGGCCATGAGACTTAGACCTGAGTGCAAAAATGGAGGCTCTAGCCCCTTCCAGAGCTGAGATATCGAAACTCAAAAATTCGGCCCGAAAAAAAAACGACAGTGGTACCCCTTACGTTTTTTTTGGGGGGCGAAAAATTAAGTTTCTCCAATCTTCCCAAAACTCTGGATTCTGATAGAGGGCCATGAGACTTAGACCTGAGTGCAAAAATGGAGGCTCTAGCCCCTTCCAGAGCTGAGATATCGAAACTCAAAAATTCGGCCCGAAAAAAAAACGACAGTGGTACCCCTTACGTTTTTTTTTTTGGGCGAAAAATTAAGTTTCTCCAATCTTCCCACAACTCTGGATTCTGATAGAGGGCCATGAGACTTAGACCTGAGTGCAAAAATGGAGGCTCTAGCCCCTTCCAGAGCTGAGATATCGAAACTCAAAAATGCGGCCCGAAAAAAAAACGACAGTGGTACCCCTTACGTTTTTTTTTGGGGCGAAAAATTACGTTTCTCCAATCTTCCCAAAACTCTGGATTCTGATAGAGGGCCATGAGACTTAGACCTGAGTGCAAAAATGGAGGCTCTAGCCCCTTCCAGAGCTGAGATATCGAAACTCAAAAATTCGGCCCGAAAAAAAAAACAAAAGGGGTACCCCTGTCGTTTTTTTTTTTTGGGTCAAAATTTTGAGTTTCTCTGATCTTCTTGAAACTCTAGATTCTGATAGAGGGCCATGAGACTTCGACCTGAGTGCAAAAATGGAGGCTCTAGACCCTTCCAGAGCTGAGATATTGAAACTCAAATTTTCGACCCTAAAAAAAAACAAAAGGGGTACCACTGTCGTTTTTCTTTTTTTTTGGGTCAAAATTTTGAGCTTTTCTGATCTTCTTGAAACTCTGGATTGTGATAGAGGGCCACAAGACTTAGACCTGAGTGCAAAAATGGAGGCTCTAGCTCCTTCCAGACCTGAGATATCGAAACTCAAAAATTCGGCCCGAAAAAAAAACGACAGTGGTACCCCTTACGTTTTTTTTTTTTTGGGCGAAAAATTAAGTTTCTCCAATCTTCCCAAAACTCTGGATTCTGATAGAAGGCCATGAGACTTAGACCTGAGTGCAAAAATGGAGGCTCTAGCCCCTTCCAGAGCTGAGATATCGAAACTCAAAAATTCGGCCCGAAAAAAAAACGACAGTGGTACCCCTTACGTTTTTTTTTTTGGGCGAAAAATTAAGTTTCTCCAATCTTCCCAAAACTCTTGATTCTGATAGAGGGCCATGAGACTTAGACCTGAGTGCAAAAATGGAGGCTCTAGCCCCTTCCAGAGCTGAGATATCGAAACTCAAAAATTCGGCCCGAAAAAAAAAACGACAGTGGTACCCCTTACGTTTTTTTTTTTTTT
This sequence comes from Pimephales promelas, assembly GCF_988280905.1. NCBI lineage: Eukaryota > Metazoa > Chordata > Actinopteri > Cypriniformes > Leuciscidae > Pimephales > Pimephales promelas. The sequence continues at coordinate 2,107,902 of NC_142772.1, forward strand.
GGGCGAAAAATTAAGTTTCTCCAATCTTCCCAAAACTCTGGATTCTGATAGAGGGCCATGAGACTTAGACCTGAGTGCAAAAATGGAGGCTCTAGCCCCTTCCAGAGCTGAGATATCGAAACTCAAAAATTCGGCCCGAAAAAAAAACGACAGTGGTACCCCTTACGTTTTTTTTTTTGGGCGAAAAATTAAGTTTCTCCAATCTTCCCAAAACTCTTGATTCTGATAGAGGGCCATGAGACTTAGACCTGAGTGCAAAAATGGAGGCTCTAGCCCCTTCCAGAGCTGAGATATCGAAACTCAAAAATTCGTCCCGAAAAAAAAAACGACAGTGGTACCCCTTACGTTTTTTTTTTTTTGGGCGAAAAATTAAGTTTCTCCAATCTTCCCAAAACTCTGGATTCTGATAGAGGGCCATGAGACTTAGACCTGAGTGCAAAAATGGAGGCTCTAGCCCCTTCCAGAGCTGAGATATCGAAACTCAAAAATTCGGCCCGAAAAAAAAACGACAGTGGTACCCCTTACGTTTTTTTTGGGGGGCGAAAAATTAAGTTTCTCCAATCTTCCCAAAACTCTGGATTCTGATAGAGGGCCATGAGACTTAGACCTGAGTGCAAAAATGGAGGCTCTAGCCCCTTCCAGAGCTGAGATATCGAAACTCAAAAATTCGGCCCGAAAAAAAAACGACAGTGGTACCCCTTACGTTTTTTTTTTTTGGGCGAAAAATTAAGTTTCTCCAATCTTCCCAAAACTCTGGATTCTGATAGAGGGCCATGAGACTTAGACCTGAGTGCAAAAATGGAGGCTCTAGCCCCTTCCAGAGCTGAGATATCGAAACTCAAAAATGCGGCCCGAAAAAAAAACGACAGTGGTACCCCTTACGTTTTTTTTTGGGGCGAAAAATTACGTTTCTCCAATCTTCCCAAAACTCTGGATTCTGATAGAGGGCCATGAGACTTAGACCTGAGTGCAAAAATGGAGGCTCTAGCCCCTTCCAGAGCTGAGATATCGAAACTCAAAAATTCGGCCCGAAAAAAAAACGACAGTGGTACCCCTTACGTTTTTTTTTTTTGGGCGAAAAATTAAGTTTCTCCAATCTTCCCAAAACTCTGGATTCTGATAGAGGGCCATGAGACTTAGACCTGAGTGCAAAAATGGAGGCTCTAGCCCCTTCCAGAGCTGAGATATCGAAACTCAAAAATGCGGCCCGAAAAAAAAACGACAGTGGTACCCCTTACGTTTTTTTTTGGGGCGAAAAATTACGTTTCTCCAATCTTCCCAAAACTCTGGATTCTGATAGAGGGCCATGAGACTTAGACCTGAGTGCAAAAATGGAGGCTCTAGCCCCTTCCAGAGCTGAGATATCGAAACTCAAAAATTCGGCCCGAAAAAAAAACAAAAGGGGTACCCCTGTCGTTTTTTTTTTTTGGGTCAAAATTTTGAGTTTCTCTGATCTTCTTGAAACTCTAGATTCTGATAGAGGGCCATGAGACTTCGACCTGAGTGCAAAAATGGAGGCTCTAGACCCTTCCAGAGCTGAGATATTGAAACTCAAATTTTCGACCCTAAAAAAAAAACAAAAGGGGTACCACTGTCGTTTTTCTTTTTTTTTTGGGTCAAAATTTTGAGCTTTTCTGATCTTCTTGAAACTCTGGATTGTGATAGAGGGCCACAAGACTTAGACCTGAGTGCAAAAATGGAGGCTCTAGACCCTTCCAGACCTGAGATATCGAAACTCAAAATTTCGACCCGAAAAAACAAAACAAAAGGGGTACCACTGTCGTTTTTTTGGGGGGGTTAAAATTTTGAGTTTTTCTGATCCTCTTGAAACTCTGGATTCTGATAGAGGGCCATGAGACTTAGACCTGAGTGCAAAAATGGAGGCTCTAGACCAGTAATTCTCAAAGTGTGGTCCGCGGACCACTAGTGGTCCGCCATCGCCCCCTAGTGGTCGGCGAAAAGATGACCTAAACTAGGCAAGTGTTTACAAAATCGTCACTTTTTCGCACGTACCAGTGTGATCAGTCTTCTTGGCTGGTCCCTGGAGCGTACGATCACACCGGTGTGATTAGATTGTTCAGTGCTTCACGTCAGCAACTGCTAAATTCAAACTTGCTCTCGCGCGCTGGCTGGCGCTAAGCCAGAGACGGACGCACTCAGAGCTGTCAATGTTTATTTTAGGTTTCAGACATTTAAATATATATAAGTACTAGCAAAACAATGATTTTGAGTTTGTAAAATACACACTGATGTCTATGGAAGCGGCAATAATCTTTTCAGTTATATTAAGACAACAACACGTTTTATTCATATCAGATACACATTGTGTAAGTAGCTTTACATTTGACCCTATTCTTCTCCCAGTTCACCAGCCACTTACTATCATGTATTTCGTGAGAAGTGGAGGAATTGACGTTGTAAATCCAACAGATCTGATTCTCTGAACTGAAAAAGAAACTAAAAGCTCAACTAACGCGATCTTTATAAAGATGTTTAAACAATGTCAAACCCATCCACTTGCACATATTTGACAATCGGAATATCAGTGTTTCATGTTATAGCTAATACATTTATGAATATTTTTAACAAAAGAGGAAAAATGACACAAAAACAGATCATCCTTCATTCCGCGCTCTGTTTTGGTTGTGCTGTGTCACGTGACAAGCAAAGACGCGTCACCATGGAAACATTAAAGTGGCAAGTTCTAAATAACGGTCACCTTGAAAAACTCACGCTCGGGGGTCAGTTAGAATATTTTAAACTTACGTGTGAAAGGGTTAATAAACTTAATTACCAAGCTTTAGCTTTCAGTAAATAAAAAAATTATTCATAGGCAAAATCAACCTATATCAGTTGACCCTATGTGACCCTATGGGGGGGGGGGGTGTTAGAGTGGGATTTTGTTAGGTGGTCCTCAGAAAAAAAATGGAAGATAAAGTGGTCCTTGGGCTGAAAAAGTTTGAGAAACACTGCTCTAGACCCTTCCAGAGCTGAGATATTGAGATATTTATAATGGCATAAATGCTAAGTGGGATCTCAATATCTCAGCTCTGGAAGGGTCTAGAGCCTCCATTTTGGCACTCAGATCTAAGTCCCATGGCCCTCTATCAGAATCCAGAGTTTCAAGACGATTGGAGAAACTTATTTTTTCGCACAAAAAAAAAAATGAAAGGGGTACCATTGTCGTTTTTTTTTGTGCGAAAAAATAAGTTTCTCCAATCTCCAATCATTCATATCCAATCAGGTGTTAACAGTCACAGTATAAAAGATTGGTACTTACACTTGTCTGAGTTCGCAGATGCTGACGCTGCCATTCACCTCCATCCTCCCCAACCACCACCAAGATCGTACCTTCCCCTCCATCCTCCCCATCACCACCACCAGGATGGTCTCTTCCTTACTTCCAGGGGGTCGAATGCGCCCCGCCTTCATCTCCAAAGAACTCATAAATTTATGCTTGCTGAGCTGTCAATAAATGTATTCTGCTTTTCAACTTATCTCCCGAGTCTTTCTGGCAGAATTATAAATATCTCAATATCTCAGCTCTGGAAGGGTCTAGAGCCTCCATTTTTGCACTCAGGTCTAAGTCTCATGGCCCTCTATCAGAATCCAGAGTTTTGAGAAGATTGGAGAAACATATTTTTTCACAACAACAACAACAAAAAAAAAAAAACGATGGGGGTACCCCTGTTGTTTTTTTTTTTTTGTGCGAAAAAATAAGTTTCTCCAATCTTCTTGAAACTCTGGATTCTTATAGAGGGCCATGGGACTTAGACCCGAGTGCCAAAATGGAGGCTCTAGACCCTTCCAGAGCTGAGATATTGAGATCCCACGTAGTATTAATGCCATTATAAATATCCCAATATCTCAGCTCTAGAAGGGTCTAGAGCCTCCATTTTTGCACTCAGGAGTGAGGTTTACTCGCACAGCAACTACTAGCTGGCCTCCATTACACTGAGATATTGAGATATTTATAATGGCATAAATGCTACGTGGGATCTCAATATCTCAGCTCTGGAAGGGTCTAGAGCCTCCATTTTGGCACTCGGGTCTAAGTCCCATGGCCCTCTATCAGAATCCAGAGTTTTAAGAAGATTGGAGAAACTTATATTTTCGCACAAAAAAAAAAAAAAAAACGAAAGGGGTACCACTGTAGTTTTTTTTTTTTTTGTGCGAAAAAATACGTTTTTTCCAATCTCCAGTGGTACCCTTTTCGGGTTTTTTTTTTGGTGCGGAAAAATAAGTTTCTCCAATCGTCTTGATACTCTGGATTTTGATAGGGGGCCATGGGACTTAGATCTGAGTGCCAAAATGGAGGCTCTAGACCCTTCCAGTGCTGAGATATTGAGATATTTATAATGGCATAAATGCTACGTGTGATCTCGAGGACGTTCTTCTCCTTCGACTACTTTTTGTTATCGGCTGCTCACGGCTTAGGATTATTACCGCCACCTACCGTATAAGATGATGTGCTGATATAGCTGGAAGCGCAAAACTTTCTGTTTACAAGCAGAGGAAGATGCGCACTGTACATTCGCTTTTCAATTAGCGTATTTTCCGCACTACAAGGTGCACTTGTAAGCCTTTAATCTTCTCAAAAAACGACAGTGTTCCTTATAATCCGGAGCGCCTTATATATGGATCATCATTTTATACGGTAGGTGGCGGTAATACTCCTAAGCGGAGCAGCCGGTAACAAAAAGTAGTCGAAGGAGAAGAACGTCCTCGTCTCAGTTCTCGCGCATGCGCCCATAAGGAAGTAATAGAACAGTCGAATTAAGTTGTTATTTATGTTTTTTTCGCACAAAAAGTAGTCTCGTCGCTTGATAAACTTATAATTGTGCCGCTGTAGGCACATGGAATATTTAACCCTCGGGTGCTCTTCGGTCATTTCTGACCGAAAAAATTTATGTTTTGAAATGTTAAAAATACTTGTTACGATGTAAAAATGACTTTTATGTTAAAAATACTTGTTACGATGTAAAAATGACTTTTATTCCATTGGGTATGTGAACACACAAAAAAATTGAGGTCATGATCCGAGCATGCTAAGTGGTCGTAAAAGAAATAGTCACACTTGTGCTCTTCGGTCAAAAATGACCGACCATAGGAAATGAATGGGAAATTGACAAAAACACAAAAACTTTGAGAATTTTTGTGCGTACAATCTACAAAATCGGCCACGATGCAGAAAAAAAGTGCTCAGCATTGAAGAGTTGACACTCTAAAACATCAAGAGTGCAAAACAGACATACCCACACACACACACACACTTTTATACACAAAAACACCAATAAATTGTGATAAAAAAATCTGTTTTGAATTTCTAAAAAATCACTGCTTCATCAGAAAATTACGAAACTTCGTAACTTTTAAGGCAACATGTATGTGAACACACAAAAAAAAATGTATGTGGTCGTAAAAAAATGAGATACACTTCTGCTCTTCTGTCAAACATGACCGACCAAATGAATGGGAAACTGACAAAAACAACAATCTACAACTTCAAACTACAATTTGCAATCTACAAATTGGCCATGATGCAGAAAAAAGTGCTCAACAATGAAGGGGTGACACTCTAAAACATCAAGATTGTGATATTGACACTCACCCACACTCACAAACAGACGCACACACGCACAAATAAACACACACCTATATATTTGTTACGGTTCAGTGACACAAATAGACATGCTCATTAAATATTATTTTACATAAAGTGTTATAATTGAATGAATTGCATTGTTTTTTTTTGTTTTGTTTTTTTTACAAATTCAGAATAAAAAAAATGTGTATAAAATTTGCTTCCTAGCATTCTCTTTCTAACACAATGTTTAGGTTTGACTGTAATGCAAAAACTAACACTTTAAATCAGTATTAAAAAAAATCTAAAACTTGATAAGAAATAGTCTTTGAGATTGTTTAAATATATGTTGAAATTCATCTATAACAAAAAAAAAAATAATAATAAGTAAACGTGTCCATGAACAGCTGGGGAATTCACATGCCTCTCCATAGAGAACATTTCATCTAGTGGTTACAACAAGGTTCTACGCTTTCTCTCCATACTCTTACCAGATGGCGCTAATCTGCCTTCAAAAAATTTTTTTGGAAGGCCTAGTCTCTATTTTAACCTAAAATACTGCTTAAAAAAATACAATAAAAAATGTATATATATATATAAAAAAGTTTGTATTATTTTCAATGGCAAAAATGGACCATAAATATTGCATAAATATTAATAAGTAACATCAAATTGGCTCAAAATACAAACTTAAAAAGAAAAAATATAACTGAACAAAAATAAATTGCATTGGTTTTACTGGGATGGAGAAAGTTTCATTTTTAGGTGTCCGGTCACTTTTGACCGGGAAGATAACAAGTGTGACTCCGAAACGAAGGCTAGTGATTACACCATGATTCTACGCTTTTTCTCTATCCTGTAACTAGATGGTGCTAATTTTCTTCAAAAAATATTTTTTTTTCTGAAGGCCAAGACTCTATAGTATACTAAAATACTGCATTCATAATTTTTAAAAATATATATATATATATTTAGAAAAATATATATACTTTTCCATGGCAAAAATAAACCATAAATATTGCATAAATATTAATAAATTCAATCAAACTGTCTCAAAATACTAAATTAAAAAGAATAAATATTATAGAACAAAAATAAATTGCATTGGTTATACTGGGATGGAGAAAGTTTCATTTTTAGGTGTCCGGTCACTTTTGACCGGGAAGATAACAAGTGTGACTCCGAAACGAAGGCTAGTGATTACACCATGATTCTACGCTTTTTCTCTATACTGTAACTAGATGGTGCTAATTTTCTTCAAAAAATATTTTTTTTTCTGAAGGCCAAGACTCTATAGTATACTAAAATACTGCATTCATAATTAAAAAAAAAAAATTATATAAATATTTAGAAAAATATATATACTTTTCCATGGCAAAAATAAACTATAAATATTGCATAAATATTAATAAATTCAATCAAACTGTCTCAAAATACTAAATTAAAAAGAAGAAATATTATAGAACAAAAATAAATTGCATTGGTTATACTGGGATGGAGAAAGTTTCATTTTTAGGTGTCCGGTCACTTTTGACCGGGAAGATAACAAGTGTGACTCCGAAACGAAGAGCACCTGAGGGTTAAACCTTTTCTTTAATGACTTTATGGGCCGTCAAGAGCCAGTCCCTTAGGCAGTCTATGTAGGACTGATCCAGCTCTCAGATTCAATCAAAAATATCTTTATTTGTTTTCCGAAGATGAACGAAGGTCTTACGGGGTTGGTACAGCATGAGGGTGAGTAATTAATGACTTAATTTTCATTTTTGGGTGAACTAACCCTTTAAAATGTTGTTTGATTAAAAGCAGAGGGTATGTTCTTTCTTTTGATATATTGCATGTACTATATTCATAACACAATACTCTGGGGGCCATGAAGGTTTTGTGAAAATGATCAAAAATACTGGATGTAACTAGGAATTTTTCAGGGAAAGAGTTAAGCGTCATGCATCTTTTTCCTTTCTTTCTATTGAGAGATCCATCTTAAACTTGAGACTTCTCTGTTTTATGAAACCTAGTGATCAAGCCCTTGTAAATTAAATTGCTCAAGATTAATTTAGAGGCTCAAATACAGTATACCCCATTGTTTCAGCGCACGCTCTCATTCAGAGATTGATCTTTAAGGAAACACAGAAGGGTTATATGGCTGAAAACAGGTAAAAGTGATCAGTCAATTTTGGTTGATCAAAGTTCTTGCTTCTACAGCCATGCCAAGTCTGTGTGTTAAGAGAAGAAATATCCGTGGTCTGTTTCTCATTGTGAAGCATCTCAGGGACCAAAGTAGTGGGTCTTCCTTAATCAGACTTTAAAAACAAAACAAAAAAACGTTATATATATATAATCAAAAGTAGCACGTCATTTCAACGAAAGTAGTTTGGACATACTTTGGCGTACTGTTCTTCACATACTTTGTCGTAGAGTAAGGAATTTGGTATGCATTGTTAGATTATTCTGCTCGCCCAAGTAACTAGCATGTGTTAGCGCATTGCTAGCACGTTTTAACAAAATTATAGCATGCTTTAGCACGTTCATAATGTTTTAACAAGCTGCTAGTGTGTTTTAGCACTTTGCTAATATTTCTGCCCTGTTTTAGGATGTTAGTATAGTTTAACCTTTATGGCTAGTCTTACCGCAAGGAAATCCATGTTTGGTCGGTTCGTCTGTCACGGTGTAGTGAATGAAGACAGGCTGAGGCTGACGCAAAGCTCCAATACAAAACATTCACTCAAAAACTCCAAACAGGTACAAGGAAGACTGGAAGAAGATTACACACACCATCCATGAAACATAATAAAGCACAGACTGAAACAGAGAGAACTAAATACAGACACAAAATGAACACTAACAAGGTGACGACAGATGATCAGGACGATGAACAGGTGGATGATTGAGGGAGTGAGTTCAGGTGTGGAGACAAGAGGATCCTGGGAAGTGTAGTGAAGATGACGAAGACAGAATGGTGCAGATGAAGACTGTGACAAAGTCAGTGAATAATGTTTCAATGATTATTAAACTTTATGAATTAATTTGCTGAAGCATGTTGATTTTCTTGCAGTTTTTAAAGTCTTAAAATTTCTTATTTTTTACCATATTAAGGCTTATAGGTCAAATATTTAACAATTTAATTAATGGGGTCTTAATTACAACAATAAATGTTTGCATGTTATTTCAGCCATATTGAGGTCTAGAGAGAAAGCCATTTTACCTGGCCCACTTTAGCTGGAATAAAGTCCTGCTCGGATGTATTACAGTGGCTGCTTTCTGTCTAAGCGAAAGAAAGATTAAAGTATAATTTCTGCAATAATGTGTTTAATTACCCACCAAATTGGTATCAAAAATGAAGATTATGCATTGGGGAAAATATTTAGACCCACCTTGCTTAATTTGAAATGTCCTAAATACATGGAAGTGCTAAAAAATTACAACATTTTTTACAACATTATTTTTTTATTTAATGTTCAAATAATGTTTTGGCAGATAGAACCTTATAATTCTAAACAAAAAGTGTTTTTTTAGAATTAGAAGGTTCTATCTGCATTTGACCCATTCCAAAATTTGAGAGGATTTTGATATTGTATGTTTAGAATAGATTTAGGGTCCCTGTTATTTTCATGTTTGAATGAAACTTGTTCCCCATATAAATGTTCCTATATGTAATGCAAAAGCTTTATAGCTCAATATCTCAAAATTGCTCAGAACGCAGATAGAACCTTATATTTCCAAGGGGATGATGTGATGTCCATTGTAATGGACAGGGTCTGAATGGGTTAACACGGTTAACGTGGTTTAACATCAATGTAATACGTTGTTTTAGCGTACCTTTTGCTTAAACAAGGAGCTGGGGGACGCCGGAAAAATAGACGTTTTACTCATATTTTAAAATGTGACATTGAGACTTTTTTTTTTCCGGCGTAGGTCAAGGCAGATGAATCCTTTTCACCTTGAAAATAATATATATATATATTTTGCATTTTAAATAATAGAACATTTTTCAGTGATCGTCAATAAAAAAAAAATTAAATTTTTCTCGGTTTAATGAAAACCAATAAATAGGTCGTTATGGCAGAGGCGATTGCGTGTAGCATCCGGGTATCTCTGGCTACGGCAGTTCATTGGAACGAATGCGTCAATAGAGCCGCCATCTTGAAACAGGGGAGCCCCTCCACTTTAATGCATCAGCGTCAATGTAGTAGACACAGGTCTAACGGAAATAAAATCACCATAAATCATCATGAATGCGATTTTTCTTTTTTTTCTTTTTTTTTTGGTTTGTTCCAACGATGCAGATTTTTTTTTTTAAACATTCTTTCTAGTTCAGATTTCATCCGTGAACATCATACGCTGCACAAGGTTCGCCACCATCAATGAATTACAAGTAAAGGCAGAGATAGCAGCGTTACCTAGCTACTTCCTATGACAAGACCCCTGTTCCAAGATGGCGGCGGTTTTGACGCATGCTTAGAACCCCAAGGTGAGGTCTAGTGTATATGTCTATGGTTAACGCAAACGTGTAAGTTTCACGTTTGAGGGGGTTAAACCGTGACATCTACACGTTTTCCAAAGTGGACCAACGTGATTATTTCACGTGTTGGGTTGCGCGCTGCGCTAAAGGATTTCCCGTATCAACCGTGATCTAGGATCTATTCCTGCTAAATAAGCCTGCTCGCGAGCAAATTCAAACCGACGGAACTGTTGCTATGACAGCAAGTCCAGGATGAACGTCGAAGAACCAAACAATCCAAGATCATGGCAAATCGCCAACAATCAAATCCAGCTAACGTTAACTGAGTTAGCGACGTACGAAGAACGGGCCCCATGTGTCTTCAATGTTGGCAATATAAAATAAAGAGTTCTTAATTAATCTTTGATGTCTGTTTGTCAGAGAGATATTTTAGTTACATTTTTTTTTGGTGAATACATCATAGCTGTCAACCCTCCCGTTTTTTCCGGGTTTCTCACGTATTTTTACTATTTTCCCGCTGTCTTCCCGTTTTAGTATCTTCCCGTAAAATATCCCGTATTTTTACTCTGATTGTGTGAGACGTACGAGCTCGGACTGATTCGGCTTGAAGTCGTTTATTCTCAGATGCGGCGCCGCGCGCGCTGTCCGGAGACACACTGGCTGTGTGGCGTGTCCGTTTTTATTTCGGTTCCCGTGTTAACAGATTAGAGCTTGCACACTCCAGAAAACGCGTGCATGCTAGAAATAGAACTGACGCCTATTTTTTCACGTGACACGCAAGTGTGTTGAAAGCGTTTCCAGGCAAAAAAAAAATTAAAAAAAAAAAAAAAAAAAAAAAAAATAGGAAACGATGTTTATATGTCATTTTGTACTCGAATAGCCTACATTTTACATTTTGATGTTTGAAAGTCAAGGTTTTTACATAAATTCAGATATCAATGTAATTTAAACAAATAATAATTATAATAATCGATTTATATTGCCATTAGTTTTGCCTATATATAATTTAATGTCATATAACTTATGAATAAAATATCTTTTCTTTTCTTTTTTTTTTTCATTTGTTTCTTATGCTCTTAACAATGATTACACAAAGAAGAAGAAAAAACTTTTGGAAAAAAACGTTCTGGGCCTCAGGAGGATATAAAGATGGGATAGGCTACAATAACAACAGAGTGTGTCTTCTGAGTGACGGTCCACCACCAGGCTAAATATAGGCTCTTTAAAACTACATAAAATGTGTAAATGTAATTGAAATAAACAGACAGACCACTTCCCTATTTTGTGGGTTTTGGAAGATGTGATAACAGTTGAAATTGTTGTCATAAAGGCAAGAGCAACACACCGCTAATCCAAATGTAGATTTTTTTTTTCTTTAAATGACACTAGTTTCTAGGCTAGTTATTAACTCTTTAGACTTTTAAGGATTAGTGCTTTATTGTTAAAGTTTGTGGGTAAGAATCGTGTAAAAAAAAATCCCTTATTTTGGGGAAGGATTCTATTTTCAATGTTCAATGTTGACAGCTATGGTATACATTACTCAATTTAAATGGTTAACATTTAAGGAATAATTTGATTAATTATTAGCCTAGCCTACTCATTTCTAATTTGTTAAATTTAAAAATATTGTAACTGATTAGATAAAGCATATTCATTTTTACAGTGTCGTGACGTAGCGGATTGGGAATCCGCTCAACTGCGTTGAGTTTTACGTTATGTGCATCAATCAAGCAAAGGTCCAAATATTGACTGAATTTTGGTCATAATTTATTAGCAATGTGAGGTCAAGAGCAGCCATCACCAAACACAGATGGGTTTAACAGGCACAAACACATCCGCTTCAAGAGAATTTAAAACACTGGCTGAAATTAAAGGACACTTGAAGTACAAGACAGATGATGGAAATATGGCGCACTTTAAATAACTGTCACGCTGTGTCTAATGAATCTCTTTAAATATACAAGGCAATTTAACTGGTACACTTTTTCACATCACTATTTACATCTTCATAATTGAGACATTCATATTAAACTGTTATAAAACTCTTGATACAATTCCATTCGTTTTTTTTTTATTTTCTTTTCTTTCACACCATCAACTTTTGAAAGAAATATACTATGTCAACTTTGAGGACTCCCAATAGTGAGCGCTTATATTTTGCGGTGTTTGTCCATATTTTGACATCAGGACACACACGGAAATATGTTTTCTTCACCTGTCCAGATGCAGGTGAGCTTTCAGATTTAAAGAGACATTCGAAATGTATACAGAAGTTGATTTTCATTTTTAAAACCACAAGATATGTCACGATCCCATTCTCCTTTATGCCATAAATGTACTGTGTTAACAAACAATTACAAACATATATTACTACATAGAAGTTACAATCATGTCTCGACTGCATTAGTGACCGAATGACATTCTGTGACAAAAACACAAGCCTTTTTTTTTCTCTTAAATGACATTTTGTTTTCTATTTGTTTGTTGCAACACACACACACACAAAAAGCGAGATTATTGAATATATAATTCTGAACAATAGTATTTGTTCTTCAACTTTAGCAATGGATAAAAGAATAAACAAAAGAAGAGCCCCTATAACTAAATTTTACATTTATAAGACCATTGTACAAATAACTTACATAATAAAAAATATAACTTACAAAAGTATAACACTCTTAATAAATAGTTCTACTATGTACACTACTATATGTTGCTAATAGACGCAAATCACTAAAATATGGAAGCAGCAAACATTACAGGCATGAGGTACAGCAAGAAATCCTATATGCATACAGTAGTGTGTGTGTGCGTGTATGCGTGTGCATGTGTGTGAAACGTCCCGCGGAAAACTTCATTAAACAAGCCAACAGACAGTTTTAGACCTGGAGATGCATGAAAATGAGGATTTGGTGTAATTCCACTCTGGTATTTGTGATCGCAGCGATCGTGAAACATATAACGAGTGTGAAAAGAATGAGAAAATGATTAAAAAAGAGAAATCTCTGTGCATTAAAAACAACTCAGAAAAAGAATTGGCTGTCAGTGAGTTGGCAAGTGACTGGTGTTCGTGTGAATTTGGCAACGTGGATGCTGATCAGTTTTGCTGTCCATCTTGGCAATAAATGCTTACTATTGGTATCTCGAGTACATTATTTCAGGTATTCGTTCTCCCAAGAATATATAAACAAAATCTTCATACATTTTCACTGTTAGAATTTTTGTACTCTCGTGCATTGTATAGTATTTGCTTGTTTCTCTCAGTGAAATATTTCCTACACTTATTTCATCTTTGGGTGCTGTTATTCCTTAAAGGAGTAGTTCACTTTAAAAAAAACAACTTTTGCTGATAATTTACTCGCCCCCATGTCATCCAAGATGTCCACGTCTTTCTTTCTTCAGTCAAAAAGAAATTAAGGTTTTTGATGAAAACATTCCAGGATTTTTCTCCATATAATGGACTTCAATGGGGTCCAAACGGTTCAAGGTCCAAATGAGAGTTTCAGTGCAAACTGCAAACTGTTCAAAGGGCTTTAAACAATTTCAGACGATGAATAAGGGTCTTATCTAGCGAAACGAACGCTCATTTCAAAAATAATTTTTTTTTTTTTTTAAGTTTTATAAGCTCGCCTTGCTCTGTTCTGTGATGAGCGTTCGTGACTCTCCTGTTCGAACTCGTTCATCAAAATGAACAAATCTTTTTTCGAGTCATTTGGTTCATTCAACAAACTAAATTAGTGAAATGACTGGAAAAAAAAAGATCATTATATGGACATCCAAGCAACAACCCAGAGCACCCTAGCAACACCTTAGCAACCACATTTCAACACTCTACAACATATTAACACTAGCATCATGAGAGTTTCAGTGCAGCTTCAAAGGGCTTTAAACGACACCAGATGATGAATAAGGGTCTTATCAAGCGAAACGATCACTCATTTAAAAAATAAATACCAAAGTTTAAGTTTTATAAGCTCAAATGCTCGCCTTGCTCTGTTCTGTGATGCGCGTTAGTAACTCTCCTGTTCGAACTCGTTCATCAAAACGAGTCATTTGGGTTATTCAACGAACGAAATTAACGAAATGACTCGAAAAAACATTCGTTCATTTTGATGAACGAGTTCAAAACGAACAGGATCGTTTTGGACCCCATTGAAGTCCATTATATGAGAAAAATCCTGGAATATTTTCATCAAAAACCTTAATTTCTTTTTAACTGAAGAAAGAAAGACATGGACATCTTGGATGACATGGGGGTGAGAAAATTATCAGCAAATGTTGTTTTTTTTTTTTTTTTTTTTTAAGTGAACTACTCCTTTAATAACATTAACAATAAATCCTTCAACCCAATTCATGAGATGGCTGAATAAACAAACAAACAAACATCAGACATAAAAACCACACATACATACAATGACCCAATTAAAGACTTATTTTCCACACATAAATATTAAAGCCAGTTTTCCATGATCCCAAACGCTTGTTCAGACAAGGCAATAAAATTGCGTCCATATGTCACATTGCTCTGCTGTTTACAATAAAACCAGACGTGAAGCAAGTGAAACCACAATAATCGTCAGTAATCAGAGGCATGTGATAATATCATACAGTAATAAGGAACATAAAACACCACAAACACATTCCCTCCCAATTTGTCCTGCCTTACTTACAATAGCAGCGATTTTAGAAGATTCGCCTTTCGTTCAATGACACGAATACTGACTACTGGTACATACGGTTATTATCTGTTATTACTTGTCTTTTTCATTTTATCGTTTCTTTAGAAATATAAATGACTGCACCTGTGACACTACAAGCACAATAAAAACAAACTATTGACTTCTGCATCTCATGAGGAAGTCTTTATGTCATACATACGAAGACTCGATAATAAACGCATAAAAAAATGATATGGTTGTTTGACTTTCTTCAATAAGCGTTGCTTCCATATTTTTATTTTTTTGCACATTTTTTTTTTTATTAATTATAAATGTCATAAAGTTATTATACTTTAACTACCATATCTACAATTGCACAAAGTGATGCCCATTATTAAAACATTAGGCGAAATAATCCTAAATGTTTTAATGCCAATAAAACAGCCGTGAAAAGTTTTTTCTAAGGGCCCGATAATCAAGGAGCCAGATTGAAATAGTTGTTCAGTAACACTTTACAACAAGTTTTCAAATGTTGTATTAATATGTAATGGACCTCAGCTATACCAGCTTATGTTATCAAAGATTATGTAATTAACAGGACCTTATTGTAAAGTGTTATTAAGCGTGAACTTTTCCAGACGAATACTACAATATCTCAAGATTATGATTTGGGGCATTTTGAACGAACTGCCAACACAAGTGGACATCAGTATCGATCACAAATGGAGATTCACAAACATTGTAAGGCCATGAGGGGGAGAGGTCTGAAGGAAACGTTCACAGTTGGTAGCCAAAAAACAATGTGTTTATATATACACTGCCGGCTGGGCCGTTTGAGTTTGTGATTGGATCATCATTGCAGTGGTTATTATGTTTTTAGCATATTATATGTTTGGAACAGAGATTCTGCTTGAAAAAAAAAATGGCGAGGTTTCGTTTTACGGACATTTTGATGATATGAGTAGTTCACTTTTCAAAAAACCTTTTTTACATCCAAGATGTCCACGTCTTTCTTTCTTCAGTCGAAAAGAAATTAAGGTTTTTGATGAAAACATTCCAGCATTTTTCTCCATATAATGGACTTCAATGGGAACCAAATAAGTTTAATAACTTTCAAACGGTAGAGGCTGTTCCTTTATAACAACATAGCCAAAGGTCGGTGTATTTTTGCTTTATACATTTTAGGCTCATTCTCAAATTCATATTGTTTTAGGGGAGGCGGGTTTTTTACGCAATTTTAATCGGACAATATTGACCGGAGAGATTTAATTTTGTCAGACTTTTTTTTTCCCGGCCAATGTCATTTTACCGGACAATGGAAACCATGGTTTGGCCACAGTTTTTGTAACCTTCATTTCAGGTAGACTTTACAGAGATCTGGACTCTTGCATTGACAATACAAGATATTGACCAAAAATGTATTCATCTCTTGATGGAATTAACATCTACTTACTTAATTTGGTCAAGATCTTGTATAGAGTCCAGCTCTCTGTGAAGTCTTCTCCAGCAAATCCCAAACACTTTCAATAAATGTAAGATCTGGACTCAAAGGAGCAGATTCACGTTACATTCACCTCACAATCTGACATGATCATCCTGGAATATGGCCATGACGTGTCTTCTTACACTGTTTAAGAAATGAAAAGCTACACACTTAGGGTCAGAACTGATGCCAAACATATAACATGCTAAAAACATAATCACTGCAATAATGATCCAATCATTGACTCTTAAGCAACTTCTTTTTTTTAAGTCAATTTTTCTACACATTAAGTAATAATAACGTTTTGTTTGATGGTGATTTTGCGTATATGAACTCATTCTGATTATGGTGAAGATAAAGCCTTTTTTTGTTGTTTTATTGGCAGCACATCCATGGCACAAGCGCCCGTCGCATTTTACCTTGTTTCAAATGGGCTAAAAACACTTTCAAGTGTTTCAAAAGTTGGCACATGTGCGGTAAGTCACCTTTTAAAAGCGTTTTCGACTGACATTAGAAATAGTGTGAAAGGGTCTCCATTGCTTTTCTGTATTACATCATCAGGGTCAATTTAATAATGAAAAGTACCACAATAGTAGTCCGTTGTGGTCTTCTGAAGCTGATGGATTTGTGTGAGGAACAGACCAAAGGTTAGATTTAAGTATGGCACCTTTGGACGTCACACCACGGTTTAATGTCATTGGTTCCCATGGGTGTTGTAACCGGAGACTGACATTTGAGAGCGGCAGCAGATGGAAAGATTCTCTTTTAATAAAAATCTTCCATTTCAGTCTCTTCATCACACAAAGCTACAGCTTCGGAAGATGCTTTCATGATGCTTTTAACTCATTCTATGGACATGCTTAGTTTTATATGCGAGTCACACACAAAAATTGCATAAATAAAAACTGGGAAACACTTTACTTGAAGGGGTGTTCATAATCATGACATGACATATATTATGAATATGAAGTTTTATGCATGTTTGTGACAACTGTCATTAAGTGTCATTCGCTCAGTTATGACATTTGTAATGCAAATATGACATTGTTTGAGATGTCTTTGTTATGACTAGGGTTGGGTATCGTTTGAATTTGAACGATTCTGATTCCGATTCCGATTCCTTGTTCCGATTCCGGTTCCTAACGATTCTCGATTCCGATTCTTTTAAGAGGCGGGGTCAAAAAAGTTTAGCTAACCTTGCTAACCAACGGTCTTTCTGAAGGAAATACTCCTTTTGTCACAAATTTTGCATTTTGCCGAGATTTCGTTATTTTTAGAAAAGTGAAGCCACACTTTGGATCGCCGACGTAAGCTACTCATGTTCGACTCGCGCGGTTATGCCAACACTTCCGGTAGACGCTTCTCCGTTGGCGTTGTTCAGCGGTTTCTTCTTCCGCTCGGCGGACTGTAAATATCGAAACTAGGAATCGAAATTTTAACTTTTGAACGATTCCGGGAAAAACGAAAAGTTAGTCTCGGTTCCAATCGATACTCGATTCTCGATACCCAACCCTAGTTATGACACCTTGACATTACTAAGACAACACAACCTGTTACAAACATGACATAGCAGATTAATGATCAAACTTAAGAAACCACCTAGCTTTATGGGTTAACATTACATTAAACTGTCATGATGAAGACATTATAACTTTTTAATGACAAATTCAATTAGTACCACTGTAGTTGAGCTCACGAAAAATGCCTCATAACAGCCAATGTCAAAGCCAACCACATGACAGATTAACTTCATTTAATGTCAAGTAATAATTTTATGTCAATGACAGTTGTCATAAATATCTCATGTCATGGTTATGAAGGTGTCCCCTTCAAGTAAAGTGCTACCAAAAACTGGAGGGTGAGTAAATAATGATGGAATTGTCCATTTTTAGGTGAACTAAACAAAAGGTTAATGACAATGGCCTCTACATTCATTTATATTGTGTCTATTATGCATTCTGACCAGATGAGTAACAATTCAGCTCTGGCCTTGGGCTGTAATGGGAGGTGTTCGGTCATATTGATCAGAGGTAAGTGTTAAGGCAGACTGACGACACACTGGATCATGGCCTGCGTGTTCCTGTTGTCTGTTGTTTGACTAATTAGCAGCAATCATAGCAGCAACAACAGCAGCAGCCATGCTAAAGGAACCGACTCATCCTCACCTCATCTCGGCACGGATCTATCCGAGTGCATTTTAAATAATTATTTCATAAATAGCGCGCGACGGGACCCGCGTGCAGCCGCTTCCCGTTGCGCGTTTATATTTGATGGGTTTGGGATGGTTTCACTGTAGGAACATCAAAAGAATCAGTGATTAGTCTTCTTTCCAGCCAACCGGGACCAAGTCCGCTTCACGAGGGACCTTTTGAGATGACGCTTTTTTCCAAAGCCAGTCCTGGTTCGCTTGCTTTTGCGGGGGGTGATGTTGAGCGAGTCGTGAGTGATCAAACCAGCTTCAGTCCTTTTTTTGGGGTCATGGCATTGGGATCCTTTTCCAAACGTATTGTATTGTATTGTATTGTAAGAGATAGCAGGTAGACTTGGACTTGGAAAGGATGAACAGCTATAAGAGGAGAGAGGTACAACTGTGAAGCAGCAGCATTTCTGGGAAGAACATCGAATCCTTTCCCAGTCCGCGTTTCAACCGAGTGAGTGCAAGTGCTCGCCCTTCCGGTTCTCCAAGGCGTTGGGGTCCCGGCAAGCGCACTCTTTTCGGGTGTCACAAGACATGGGGAACGGAATCACCTTGAAGGAGAAAAGAAAAACACATGTTGGTCAAGACATGCTCTGCAAAATGGATGAGACCCTTGGAGGGATTGAAAATAGAAATTGAATGGCATTTGACGTCACAATTGAATGTTGGCAGTGCGTCAGTGACACCAGCTGCTGTGGTGCGTCTCCCTCGAGGCAGGCCTTTCGGGATAAACTGCATCTCTATTCGCTCAAAACTAGGACCATATGTGCACATTCACTTAACCATTCGTCTTAGAGGCCGAGAAGACGGATTTGTTTATGACGTGAACTCGTATGCTGATGTATCTTGGAGCGCGACAACCCATAGCATCGATTATGGAGTAACATCATGTCTGTTTGTAGCAGTTTCGGATTTCACACTGCGTGACTGTAAACCATTGGTAGGTTGAAATGTAGCTCATTGTGATTGTGATGATAATGCAATTGTGCTCAGAATTGGAGTAAATTTTAATTGCATTATAAATTAGCTTAAAGCTTCCTGTAAGAAAAACGTAGTCCATCATATTGTGCAAAACTGAACTCCATCAATGCAGTTTTAATAAAAATATAATAATAAAAAACCGTACTGAACCAAACTGAACCGTGACACAAGTGTATCGTATCGAACCACGACACAAGTGTATCGTATCGAACCGAACCGTGACACAAGTGTATCGTACCGAACCACGACACAAGTGTATCGTATCGTATCGAACCACGACACAAGTGTATCGTATCGAACCGAACCGTGACACAAGTGTATCGTATCGAACCACGACACAAGTGTATCGTATCGTATCGAACCACGACACAAGTGTATCGTATCGAACCGAACCGTGACACCAGTGTATCGTACCGAACCACGACACAAGTGTATCGTATCGAACCGAACCGTGACACAAGTGTATCGTATCGAACCGAACCGTGACACAAGTGTATCTTATCGTATCGAACCACGACACAAGTGTATCGTATCGAACCGAACCGTGACACAAGTGTATCGTACCGAACCACGACACAAGTGTATCGTATCGAACCGAACCGTGACACAAGTGTATCGTATCGAACCACGACACAAGTGTATCGTATCGAACCACGACACAAGTGTATCGTATCGAACCAAACCGTGACACAAATGTATCGTATCGAACCACGACGCAAGTGTATCGTATCGAACCGAACCACGACACAAGTGTATCGTATTGAACCGAACCGTGACACAAGTGTATCGTATCGAACCGAACTATGACACAAGTGTATCGTATCGTACCGAACCGTGACACAAGCGTATTGTATCGAACCGAACCGCGACACAAATGTATCGTATCGAACCATGACACAAGTGTATCGTATCGAACCACGACACAAGTGTATCGTATCGAACTGAACTGTGACACAAGTGTATCGTATCGAACCGAACTGTGACACAAGTGTATCGTATCGTATTAAACCGAACCATGACACAAGTGTATCGTATCGAACCGAACCGTGACACAAGTGTATCGTATCGAACCGAACCGTGACACAAGTGTATCGTATCGAACCGAACCGTGACACAAGTGTATCGTATCGTATCAAACCGTGACACAAGTCTATCGTATCGAACCGAACCAAGACACAAGTGTATCGTATCGAACCGAACCACGACACAAGTGTATCGTATCGAACCGAACCGTGACACAAGTGTATCGCATCGAACCGAACCGTGACACAAGTGTATCGTATCAAACCGAACCGTGACACAAGTGTATCGTATCGAACCGAACCGTGACACAAATGTATCGTATCGAACCACGACGCAAGTGTATCGTATCGAACCGAACCACGACACAAGTGTATCGTATTGTATTGAACCGAACCGTGACACAAGCGTATCGTATCGAACCGAACTGTGACACAAGTGTATCGTATCGAACCGAACCGTGGCACAAAAGTATTGTATCGAACTGAACCGCGACACACAAGTGTATCGTATCGAACCGAACCGTGACACTTGTGTATCGTATCGAACCGAACCGCGACACAAGTGTATCGTATCGAACCGAACCGTGGCACAAAAGTATTGTATCGAACTGAACCGCGACACACAAGTGTATCGTATCGAACCGAACCGTGACACTTGTGTATCGTATCAAACCGAACCGCGACACAAGTGTATCGTATCGAACCGAACCGTGACACAAGTGTATCGTATCGAACCGAACCGTGAATTTTGTGAACCGGTACATCCCTACTTGAGACATTTCTTTTTAATCTTCAAATTGTCAAGTTTAAGCTTTTCTTCTTATATTTATAGTTTAAAATATTATTTCAGTTACAAAAAAACAACTTTTAATAAGGATCTTAAGATACGTCTACTGGAAAACAAGACACAAGTACTGATGAAGAAAAAGAAGTGTGTAGTGTGAGAGCGCAGCGATCCAGACGGAAACGGCATGTATGACTAAGAAATGAAAACAAAACATGTTTGCGTGTGCAGCACTTAGTGAAGCTTTTACAAGCATGAACCGGACACACATCCAAACCAGCCGTCATTGCCCTGCATGGCATTTCCTGTCCAGCCGTGTGCCTTCCCTCACGTTCCAACACATTCAGATTGGCTTTTGCTAACCTTGCTGAAAAAACACCCTGAGGTCGTTTACTGGCCAGGATGGGAAACCAGCTGACAAGTGCGTCGAACCCCATCAAACAGATAATAAAGGTACAGTGCAGTTGTTTTCATAACTTCTTTTTCAATCTTCCCTCCCTTCTCACGACACACAACCTTCCCCAGTTCTGGTTTCGCACCCTCTCTTTATCTCACCATCAGAGTAAGATGTGGGTGGCAAATTTAACATGGTTTCCTTTGCCCTTGACCCTAGGGTGGCTGGACCAGCTGCCACATCTGGGGCTCATCGATGGTGGCTGGGAATGTCAGCATGGGGCAGAGGCCAGTGCAGAACACACACACACACACACACACACGTCACGGCGCACAGGGCTCCTGGCAGAACGCACGTATGTGTCAGACTGCAGCTGAAGGGGGCTGGGGATCGGGGCGCAGACGGAGAGCTTCAAAACAGACCAGAATAATGTTGGTCTGCACTGTGGCTCAGCCGCGTACGTCACGACATTTGCAAGACCATGATTTATTACATTCAAAACTGAGAGAGAATTTGAATGGCATCTGTTTATTGTTTGAGAAACAACGATAGTTTGTTATCGCACGATTATTAATCTATTTTACGAAAGGAGAAATAATAGTTTCACTCTGCTTGCACTGTACACTCAGAGAATGATTATTGTTGTTAACTAAAACCATAAAAAATAAACAAATCTTTATTTGAAACAAAAAACTTTTTTTTTACTTAAAGGAGTAGTTTTGCTGATAATTTACTCGCCCCAATGTCATCCAAGATTTCCATGTTTTTCTTTTTTCAGTCGAAAAGAAATTAAGGTTTTTGATGAAAACATTCCAGGATTTTCTCCATATAATGGATTTCAATGGGAACCAAACAGTTCAAGGTTTGCAGTTCAAACTGCAAACTGTTCAAAGGGCTTTAAACGATTCCAGACAATGAATAAGGGTCTTATCTAGCGAAACGATTGCTCATTAAAAAAAAAAAAAATAACAAAGTTTAAGTTTTATAAGCTCAAATGGTCGCCTTCCTCTGTTCTGGGATGCGCGTTCGTGACTCTCCTGTTCGAACTCGTTTATCAAATGAACGAATATTTTTTGTGTGTCATTTTGTTCATTCAGCGAACGAAATGAACGAGTTGACTCGGGAAAAGATTCGAACGGGAGAGTCACAAACGCTCATCACAGAACAGAGCAAGGCGAGCATTTGAGCTTATAAAACGTATTTATTTATTTATTTTAAATGAGCGTTCGTTTCGCTTGATAAGACCCTTATTCATCGTCTGAAATCGTTTAAAGCCCTTTGAACAGTTTGCAGTTTGCACTGAAACTGTCTTTTGGACCTTGAACCGTTTGGTTCCCATTGAAGTCCATTATATGGAGAAAAATCCTGGAATGTTTCCATCAAAAACCTTAATTTCTTTTCGACCGAAGAAAGAAAGACATGGACATCTTGGATGACATGAAGGTGAGTAAATTATCAGCAAAAGTTGTTTTTTTTTTTTAAAGTGAGCTACTCCTTTAAGACTTAATTTATTATTTACTAGCTTTATTGCAAATCTAACAATGAGTCTAATTTCTAACATTAGTTATGAACTGACTATGAGCAATATATTATTACAGCATACTGTATGTTGCACTTTGTTATTGTTAATTTATAAAAATAGTTAGTTCACATTGCATTAACTAATGTTAAGTTATCTTAAACGCACACGTCACAACACATTCTTTAGTGATGGTTTAAATTGCTACATGGCCTGTACGGTCACAATTAAGCTGATGCTAAGCTGGAAATTTGATTATTCAGATTATTAATATTGACTCTTTCCCCGCCAATTACAATGTTATGCATCTCCTGAAAGTGGAGAATCTCTTGAAAAATTCTCAGCTTTTTGTTCAAAATGTTTGTTTTTTTATAAAACTCATTCAAGTGCTGATAAATGCATGCAGATATTCATACAATGAAATCTTCTGGCAGCCATGACAGTTTTGTGAAAACGCTGGCGGTCGCTAGCAACTTGAAGGAACTTGGGGAAAGAGTTAATAAAGTTAACTATGGATTGAACTTTGTTTTGTAGCATTTACAACATGCTTTCCTTCAGTTCAAACTGTTCCTCGTGTGTTCAGGCCATTAAACATGTGGAAAGTCACGGGAGGCACAGCCTTCGGTCTCAGCCTCGATAGGGGAAACCTTGTTGTGCAAGTCTCGGAAACTCAGCAATCTTGCTCCAATCTTGCACGGCTGGCACTTCATTGACACTTTCCCTAAAACAGCTCAGATTAAAGGAAAGAATTTGGGAAAACTGAAAAGCTCATTTGGAAATGTGGTTTTTATAGCCATAAACTTTGCAGGGCAAAAACCAACATGCGTTGATAATTATGTCTTATAAAAAGGTAAGAGACACACATTTGCTCCCGCCCGACTGCAGGCCGGCCCCTGGAGGAGATCCCTGCTTCCATTTATTACCTTGGCACGGTTTCGGGTGTTGGGAATGCAAACAAAAACCCACTGAATTAAGGTTGTCCCTCATACATCTTAAAATCGGAATTTAGTCGGTTTTATTATTTTAATGACACTTGTGTTATTTTAATGTACAATTGAATAGACTGTAAAAGGTTATTGGAGTATGTCATATAATCATTTTTGTTTTATCTTTCTACAGCAAACGGTCATGTTTAATCCAATGTGATTCATTTCAGAGTGAATGGTTTCAAAGTACAAATAATTTTATTCAGTGTAGTAGGTGCAAAACAAGGCAAGCTACGCGTCGAAACGCAATGGTTAGGGATTTGTTTACATTTCTAACCATCCATATGACCATAGTTAAAGTAAAAGGCGAAATCCGCTGATAGCTGACATTACAAGGTCACGACCTTCTACTTTATCAAACTTGAGAGCTTAAAGGAGTAGTTCACTTTAAAAAAAAAAAAAAAAACTTGTGCTGATAATTTACTCACCCCCATGTCATCCAAGATGTCCACGTCTTTCTTTCTTCAGTCGAAAAGAAATTAAGGTTTTTGATGAAAACATTCCAGGATTTTCTCCATATAATGGACTTCAATGGGAACCAAACGGTTCAAGGTCTAAATGAGAGTTTCAGTGCAGCTTCAAAGGGCTTTAAACGATGGCAGACGATGATTAAGGGTCTTATCTAGCGAAACGATTCCTCATTTAAAAAATAAATAAATAAAGTTTAAGTTTTATAAGCACAAATGCTCGCCTTGCTCTGTTCTGTGATGAGCGTTCGTGACTCTAATGTTCAAACTCGTTCATCAAAATGAACAAATCTTTCTTCGAGTCATGACTCAAAGGGTCCTTGATTAGACCCTTATTCATCGTCTGAAATCGTTTAAAGCCCTTTGAAGCTGCATTGAAACTCTCATTTGGACCTTGAACCGTTTGGTTCCCAATGAAGTCCATTATATGGAGAAAAATCCTGGAATGTTTTCATCAAAAACCTAAATTTGTTTTAAACTGAAGAAAGAATGACATGGACATCTTGGATGACATGGGGGTGAGTAAATTATCAGCAAAAGTTTTTTGTTTTTTTTTAAAGTGAACTACTCCTTTAAGGTTTGATGAAAACATTCCAGGATTTTCTCCATATAATGGACTTCAATGGGAACCAAACGGTTCAAGGACCAAAAGACAGTTTCAGTGCAAACTGCAAACTGTTCAAAGGGCTTTAAACGATTCCAGACGATGAATAAGGGTCTTATCTCGGACCATACGAGTCATGACTCGAAAAAAGATTCGTTCATTTTGATGAGCGAGTTCGAACAGGAGAGTCACGAACGCGCATCACAAGGCAAGCATTTGAGCTTATAAAACTTTTTTAATTTATTTTCTAAATGACATCGTTTCGCTAGATAAGACCCTTATTCATCGTCTGGTGTCATTTAAAGCCCTTTGAAGCTGCACTGGAACTCTCATTTGGACCTTGAACTGTTTGGTTCCCATTGAAGTCCATTATGAATGTTTTCATCAAAAAGCTAAATTTCTCTTCGACTGAAGAAAGAAAGACGTGGACATCTTGGATGATGTGGGGGTGAGTAAATTATCAGCAAAAGTTTTTTTAAAAGTGAACTACTCCTTTAAAAATGAAAACCTAGCTTTTGACTTGCAATTCTCAGGCAGAAAGGAATCTCCTCTAAATAAAACCGAAGGCTTTCTCTTGCCCACTGGCCTCCTTCCTCATGCCAGCAGCTTGTAATGATTAGTAAAACGTCCCGCGGTGACCTTAGATGCTGTTTGACTCGCACCTTCAAAGTCCCTGAGAGGAATAATATACAGCCAGCCATCCAGAACATGTTAATACGCAAACCTTTCAGAGAACACGACGAGAGCACGGCAGGGTGAGATAAGGAAGAGAAACAAACACACAAGCAGCGGGGAAGTGCCTCGGCTTCCTTTGCTTTAAAGTCATCGTAGAAAAAGAGAGGCATACCTCACGAAGAACATGGCCAAGAGTCTGGCTGAGTCAACATTAACATATGCATTTAACTAGGCATTCATATCTGCATTATGTAACACTGTATGAAAAGAGCCAGGTGAAAAGACTTGAACGACGAGAGGGCGAGTAGATGGAGAAATTTCACGCGATTATTCCTGCACGCAAAAATAAACACAGCCTCTGTGTAGTTCGATTCATGAACAAATGACTAATTTTCTCTCACATTACTGCTTTGAATCAGTCTGAATGAACTCTTATTGGTCAGAGCAGTTCCTGAATCTGACTCGCGTAACTGAAGTTAACATTGCTCAGTGATGTCGATCTCGAAATTTAGCACTTCTATAATGTTCAATGCTGTCGAACACAAACCAGAAATGATCAAACTGGGTGAATGACCCAATTATGAAGCAATTATGTATCCAACACTATCTCACGACCAATTCGTACGAATTCGACGCATGATTAAAAAGTGTCTAATTCGTACTAATTCGTACGACCTCACTCGTACTAATTCGTACGATTTGTCTAAATCCACGTGACGGTTATGTTTAGGGGCGGGGTAAGGGGTAGGTCATTCGTACGAATTCATACGAATTGGCCAATTCGTAAAATATGTACGATTTATCAAAATCGTATTAATTCGTACGAGTGAGGTCGTATGAATTGTTACGAATTAGCCACTTTTTAATCATTCGTCGAATTCGTATGACTTGGTCGTGAGATCGGGTTGGTTTATCTCGATTAACCACGCATTTACATTGAGTCATTAGGCGCGTTTCCATTACAGATTTGCGCAAAACTTTTGCGATATTTTCCAAATGACGATAAAAAATGACGGTGTTTCCATTAACCGATGTTATGCGACTAAAACGTCTTTTTTTCCTCTCGCGATAAGTCATTCCAAAAATCATGGCAATGGACGTTGGTAGGTTTATAACCTATATCGCAGCCATGCACCGCACTCGACATTATTATTATTAATGGAAGGAGACGTGGTGTGTTATCCAAGCATTAATGGCAGGGAAAGACACAGAGTTCCTGGTGTTTCTCCCTTATTTCTGCTTCGATGTCTTGTTGGCATTTCTTTGAGGTTTAGAGAGGCTATTCCTGTGATTATTGTTTCTTTTTTTTTAATGAATTTAATAAAGAACTCTATCTCGTATTATGTCCAAACGGTCGTTGCAAAACGAAAAATGAACGGTGGTTGTATTTTTAAAACGCAAAGTTGAACACCAACATTTTAGTTTGACCACACCAATAGCTGCGCTATCTCAACGAATTTTAAGATATTTGTTTATGACTTTTTGCCCCCTTTAAAACATTTAAAATATTCACAAATTAATATGGGAAAAAATGTAGATTTTACTGTTTTTCTAAGGCCAAATTAGAACCTGGATATTTCTGATATTTTTCCCGCAGTGCTGTTGGCTATAGGTGAGTTATTATAAATGCGTCTGAAAAAATAACGAGCTAAAAACATAATCTCCGGATGCACCTAGAGAACTGCATCTATCATAATCAGTAGGTATTAGTTTACGATTCGAATTTTTTCTTTTTAAAGTGGACATTTAAAGCTTTAGTCTATAAAGGCTATTGTTTCAGTTCTCGCGCTCCAGTTCACGAAGATCATAAAGCGCGCCTGATTGTTTTATGTTATTTTACAAAAGCCCAACGTTTTCTTGTTATTGTGACATTACGCAAATAAAAGTAGTTGCGAATAATGTCTTATTATTTTCTGTATAACCAAAAATGATAGAGTATTTTAAGTTGATTCCACTGTTGATGGGAAAATGAAAGTGTTCACGCGCGCCAGCGCCTGTTTGCCATCCAGTGCTCCAAACTCCACACACACTCTTGGATATTGGTCAAAATCAAGTGTTTATTTGCGATAATCTTAGCCCTATTATTGTCCAACCTGTACTATATGAGATGCGACGAATTGCTTTGATCATTTTTTTGGATAAAAGCGTCTTCTACATATGTAGCCTAATCAATGTTATAATAGGCTAATGATGATCATTATTATTATTATTCGCGGACACGGACCTAAAACACACTCCGTCTTCTAAGTCGGGTGACTGTAAATGCGCAAAATCCGTTTCCATTGCAGTTTTGCGAAGAAATCCTTTTTCGAATTGCCTGAAAAACCTCCTCATGCGAGCGTAAAAAATTGGAGTTTTTGCGAAATTGACGTGTTTCCATTGAGCGTATTTTCATTTCGCAAATTGAAGGGTAATGGAAACGCAGCTATTTACTGTATATAGCCACCAAACAGGCTATCCAAAGTGTGGAAGTTGGTCGATAGGTGACATTTTCTAGTGAGATTTCCCCAATTCAATCAATTCTTCCAAATCTCATATTGAGTTGTAAATCCTAAACATTTGGTCTTCCCGATTCCAGTCACTCTTAAAAACAGATTTTAGTCCTCGCAACCCTCAAGAAATCTTTGTCTGTTCCCGAGAGAAATGAAAATCAGGTGGTGAGGTCACAAAAAGTCTTGGTTGAGCAAATTTCAAGGGACAACAAACAGTCACGTACTATCTCAAGTGATTATCATGTCAAAATAGTCCAGGAATGGCGTAGAGAAGTTAAGTGCAATTTGAAATCAGAGGCTCAAAACAAAGCAGACCGCCGCTTATCTGTGCACTAATGCGTGAACTCCATTGATCTGCACTCGTGTTTGTGGGCCTGACCAGGAAATGTATGAATGAGTTTGGGAATTTAGACAGATAAAGATAAAGTGGTGCAAATATAGGACACAGTCAACCTCCTGGAGCCAAACACCAGGACTCAGATCCACCCTCATCACATCCAATTCTCCATCGCAACATGATTGCTTCTTCTTCTTCTTTCAGAGTTATTTTATCCAGTTCTTCCCTAAACCCTGGCTATTTCCAGGGACAGGATGTTTTGCAAAACCCTGCTGATATAATTTGCTTCAAGGACTGCCAGGACGCTGATCTAGGCTCTGGATGCCAGGTGACTCTCCGATTTTCTCAACATTAGACACAGACTCAAACTTTTCAGTACAAAATATTGTTTTTCAAAGTGGGCATTTTGGCCTCCTTAACTGTCACTTGCCCGTATACGGGCAACCTAAATTTACTTACTATATTACTATTAAATCCTAATCTAGTCATGACAAACTATATATCATTGGAAAGGTCTAAGACTCCTAAATAGATATTTTGGCACTGTTTTTTTTTCTTACAAATTATGAATGAACATTAATATATGAATTTATTTCAAGAGTGCGCCTCAAAGAAAAATCGACGTCATTACAGGAGTTTCTGACCTTTGTCACAAAAAGTCGACGCACACAATTTTAATAATTCAAACTTTGGTTTTTAGTGCTAAAAGTTTATAATAAAACATAATTTAGTATTTGTCAGTAAAAAAATATAAAATTATATTTTTAAAAAGTAAGGTAAGAAGTCCTCTAAAAAGTATATATTTTTTTATTATTATTATATCACATTTTTTAGTTTTTTTGTTATCATAAACTAGGTATCATTTGAAAGCTTACGAACTCAGACTTCATCCTGTGAAAACCGTTTTGAAATTGGACATTGCGTTGCCATAGAAACGGTATTTTTTATTAGGCCCCTCCCCTTTTGGGCATCATCTTTCATAATTTATTATCAAAACCTTTTCTAATCTCGACAAAACACATATTGCCAGAACGGTCTGAGTCTCGAGGTTCCATATTTAGTGACAAAAGTGATATTTGGATAGAAATGTATTTATTTGTTATGGCAGAATGCATACAATTAAATTCAATGGAATTCAATGGCACCCGGTGGCTATGTTTGGTACTACGCCTAAACAAAATCTCATGGGAACTTCAATTTTTGTGATATCAACTTTAAATTTGGAACACAACTTGGTTAGATATATAGCTTTCATTTTATAGTAAAAATATTTATTTTATATAAAAAAAAATATATATTAATAAAGTATATTTGATTTACTGTAAATTATAACTTCCATAACTTTTTCATACTTTAATTTTTTTGAAGTGCTTTCAATCTGCTGATTGTTTTCTTTACAACAAGACCAAACTTAGGTCTATATTCTTAAGCATTCTTGAATTACAACCATTTAAGTTAGTATAGTTCATTTATAGTGCCTTACCTGGATTATCTAAAACGAGAAATATTTACAAGAACGTTTCTCAGATAACTATCAAATGCATGACGTCAGGAGTGAGCAAACCGATTCTGTTACAATGCAATGCAACGCAACCCAAAAGCTTGAGCTCATCAAAAGATTACTTTATCTCGTCCCATTCTGCTGACGTTCGCCTGCCAAGTGTGAGACAGACTATCAGAAGGAAGGAGACACCAGCAGTCTGGCTTATAGCTGGAGAACAAGCTAACCTTCCATCAACACTGGAGCAGCTCCCGCTAACATGTCTCCTATGTCTGCTCCATGACGTAGGCTGAACATTGTGAAACTCCCCAAAACATCCTCTTGTAGACTGGATTCAATAAATCATTGCTGTTCATGCACTCGCACTCGGACCCTATGCCAAATATTTAAGACAATGACAGTGCCCAGAGCCGGCTAACTAACCAGACAAGGAAATTACCCAGTGACTTTGAGAGTAAAGGGAGCGATTACTGAAAAAAACTGTTCTCAAATAAAGCGCCACAAACAAATTGAAAATGTATCTGCGCATAAAGAACATCAAATGCATTTTGATTGGCTTCGAAATAGTGACTAGCGGACTATTTCGAAACTGCGCTGCAAGATCCAATGAGAAGAGCTTGACTTTACCACTGAATTCTTCTTTACAAAACCCAATGGTTCGGTTTCACAGAGAGGGCTTAGACAAAACCGAGATTAGGCCTTCGTTCAATTAGGATTGAACGAACATAGATATCTATATAAAGGCTAGATATGTCGTCCACGCTGCTGGCCAATGGGGGTCGACGTCTGCACCTGGCGGCCATCTTGTCACAGGCAGCTCGCTCACTCGTAACATTGTGTTAATGGTACATGTACTATTTAAATAACCATAACTTGCTCAATTTTCTACCGATTTTCAAACGGTTTGGTTCGTTATAAACGTCATGACACTGCATACTTATGAATAATAAGTGTATAAATAAAAAATCAAGATAATTATAGCCACGTTAATAACGCTTGTAAGAAACCAAACCGTTTGTAAATCCGTCAAGATTTCAACGAGATAAGAGTATTTGTGTATGTGTTGACCACTCATCTTACATCAGCTTACCTGTGACAAGATGGCCGCCGTTGATGACGATAGAAACTCCGCCTTAAGACATCTAAACATCATTTAAAGGGATACTCCACTTTTTTTGGGGGAAATAGGCTCATTTTACAACTCCCCCAGAGTTAAACAGTTGAGTTTTACCGTTTTCGAATCCATTCAGCTGATTTTCTGATATTTAGAAGAACATCAGTAGCCAGACAGTTTCTGGTCTCATTGACTACCATAGTAGGAAAAAATTATACTATGGAAGTCAATGAGACCAGAAACTGTCTGGTGATATTCTTCTAAATATCAGAAAATCGTCTGAATGGATTCGAAAACGGTAAAACTCAACTGTTCAACTCTGGGGGAGTTGTAAAATGAGCATATTTCCAAAAAAAAGTGGAGTATCCCTTTAAATTCCTATATTACTTAGGAATTCCAGTGTGTGAAATCTTGGCATTCACACTTTATTTTTACACTATGCTGAAAATGACACCGCCAAATCTTAGGCTGACAAAAGCCAGTTGAAAACAAGACAGGAATTCATGATGCATGTCCTGTCCTTTTAAAATAATTTTAAAAATATATTATTTTGGCTGTTGTCCGTCACCTGCTGAGCTAAACATGAGGAATGACTGATCGCAGTTTGTTTTTACAAGTGGTCTAGGGGCAGTTTTATCTTAAATAGATGATACCATAATAATAGACAAGAACTCGCTCAACTCACTCAAGGGCATGTGCAAAGTAATTCTGGGAAATGTGAAAAAGTGTATCAAACAAAACTCTGAATCGCTTTAAAAGATTGCATGCCACTAACCTGGCAGACATTGGTAAATCCAGGGATTAGATTCTCAGAAGCGGTCATCGTAACAACCTGATACTTTGTAAACACAACTTTGCTTTCAGGCGTACTGAAATCCCATTCCAAGAATATATGTATAGGCAGCCAATCAGATTAGAGCTTGCCAGAACGCGTTTGTGTGCAATAATTGTCAGATGGTTAGTGGGTAACAACGAGCATCTCATACTTCAGTAGCTACTTTTCCATCCAAAGTGAATTTAACTTATGCGCAAAATTGGATTATCACATCATATAGCATCATTTCGATCCAGTGAGCCAGAGAAAAACAAAAACTTTAACTTTTTATACACTGTAAAAAAAAATATTGATGGTTTAACTTAAAAAAAAGTAAGTAACCTGGTTGCCTTAAAATTTTAAGTTCATTGAACTGGAAAAAGTGAGTTAATACAATGAAGAAGATTAATTTAACCATCAGAAACTCAAAATAATAAGTTATCTCAACTAAAGTTGATTTGACAAAAGAAAATATGTCGTGATAACAAATCTTGAAAATATTTTTTACAGTGTATATAATAAATGACTTTTTGCGCAATAAACGTGGTCATGTTATCTTGCTTTCGGAGGCAGAAACCTGATATTTGGGAACATATTTGTGTAAGAACTTTCTGGAAGGTAATTATACTGATAAACTTTGGCAGACTTTGGCTCAGGCATTTCGGAATAACCAAAACTGACCAAATCGAGTCAGTTTCAGTGAGGTTTTGATGTTAGACGTACATAATATACACACGCAATTCTTTAACAAAAAAGGTTGACGTAAAAAAAAAGACGTGTACTGCACCTTCTTAGTCTTGACAGTGGAATGACAGCAGTCGCCTCCGTCGTAGTTGCAGTAGGCTCTGTTGTTGATGGCATCACAGTAATTGTCACCCATGAAAGGCTGAGATAAAAACAAAGAGAGAAACTCAGAGCACCACTAACATGATCTACTGTACATGATGAACACGGATGCTTTGCCATCCGAAATATATGCAATGCTTGATTGTTTGTGTCTCATAAGTATGGCCATCGGTTCAAGTCTTCTTCTCCAACACCCACCATTTTGAAGAAAAAATACTTTTTTTTTGTACTTCTGATAAAACGCTTACATGAATTAATCATTAAAGGGATAGTTCACTAGTTCACAAATACATTTTTGATATGTTTTATCTTACCTCAAGGGCATCCAAGATGTAGGTGTCTTTGTTTCCGCAGTATTTTCAAAAACGATATATATACTGTTCGTTTTCTCACACAAACCGCTCGTTTCGTGTCTTAGGCCATCAATGTGTACTTACATTTACGAGTCATTAAATCATGTTTAATTTGGACTTCTCTGTGCATGTTCTTTGAGGTGGTGACCATAGACCTCCATTATATGACTGACAGACAAGAACGGTTTGACCTAAAAATATCAAAATTGAAAACACCCTTGAAATGCCCTTGAGGTAAGGTAAAACATATCAAAAATTAATTTCAAAGTGAACTATCCCTTTAATAAGAATAATTATTCAATCTAAAACTTGTATGTAAACTTATGTATGCACTTATGTCATAGTTTTGACTCATAATCAACAGTATCACTTTTGCTACGACAGAAGTCAAAGTTATGAGACACAAAAAGTTGACACTGTAGTCTAAATTATGACAACACATCAATATTATGATACTAAATCAAAATTAAGAGATTAAAAGTAACAATTCTGCCATAAATCATAAAGTATACGTAATTAGTAATAAATAATCCAACTGTTGAATATGAGATACGAAGTGAAAATTAAGAGCTATAAAGTCAAATGATGAGATAATAAATAAAAATTATGAGATAGAAAGTAACAATTCTGTCATAAGTCATAAAATTATAGGTAATAAGTAAAAAAATTGTAATTCAATTGTTGAAATTATGAGATACGACGTCAGAATTAAGAGCTATAAAGTCAAATTATGAGATAAACAAAATTATGAGATAAAAAGTAATAATTTTACCATAAGTCATAAAGTATATGTAATTAATTAGTAATTCAATTGTTGAAATAAGATACAAAGTCAGAATTAAGAGTTATAAAGTCAACTGATGAGATACTAATTTAAAAAATATAGAGATAAAAAGTAAAAATTCTGCCATAAGTCATAATTATAACAAAAAGGCAAAATTGAGATACTAAGTCACGGTTATGACGAAAAGTCTAAATTATACGATACAAAATTAAAATACAAAATTATGGGATAAAAAGTCAAAATGATGTGATACTAAATCAGAATTATGTCGATAATTCAAAATGATGAAATAGTAAGTCATAATTCAGAGAAAAAGGTCAAAATTAAGGCTGAAATAAAAACGGTCTTCTTCAAAATGAATCTTTTCATTGGCCGATCCTTTCTCATCAAGAAACATTTGTAGAGATCCGTACTACAAACAAATCCAACCGAGTGACAGGCGTTGACAAGCACAGAGAGAGAAAGAGTCACATCAGAGTCACTTGCACATATACTGACTTTAACGTCGAGTTCCTCTACATCTTCATCTTCATGAATCTTCTTGGGCCTCTGCAAATGGAGGTCAAGGCAAGATTGTCGCCAGTGAGGGAGGAAGACTCAGGATAGAGAGCCATTTGAGAGGATTTGGACTTTCTTACCTCACAACCTTTGATGCAGTGCAGAACTTCTGGATGTGGGTACCACTTCAGGCCCATGGTGCAGACGATGTGCTGAAGAGAGACAAAACACAAGGAGGTTTTCAGAAAGACAACAAGAACGTGCAATTTTGAAGCGCCACAAAGTGTATGGCAAGCCGGTTGAACTTTTATTCATTTCCAGGATATTAATTCTTAATATCAACAATTTAATTGCTGATATCTGTGTTTGTATTTTTACTAGTGAAATCTCACCATAGGCTGCCATTCAAAATCAATTTTTGATATCAAGAATTTAGTTTTTACTAGTAGAAACATCATTTTTGATATCAATAATTATTGTTACTAGTAAAAATGCGAATTCTTGATATCAACGATTCAATTGCTACAAGTAACAATGTTCATTTTTGATATCTGAAAATGTATTTCTGATATCAATAGTTTTCTTACTACACTGTAAAAAAATATTTTCATGATTTTTTTTTTTCTGTCAAATCAACAGATTTCTGGTGATTAAATCAATCTCCTTCATTGTATTAATTAACTACATTTTTCCATTTCAATGAACTCAAAATTTTAAGGCAACCAGGTTACTTCATGTTTTTAAGTTAAACCAACAATTTTTTTTTTACAGTGTATTAACAATAACATTAATAATATCAGAAATTAACATTGTCATCTTGTAAAAATGTCATGTTTGATATAAAAAATGAACATTGTTACTAGTAACAATTGAATTGTTGCTATCAAGAATAGACATTTCAAGTAGTGACAAATTAATTATTGATATCAGGAATTCACATTTTTACTAGTAACAATGTAATTATTGAATCAATTGTTGATATCAAGAATTTAGTTTTTAGTAGGAACATTTTTGATATCAATAATTACACTGCTACTAGTAAAAATGTTCATCTTTGATATCTGAAAAGGTATTTCTGATATCAATATTATTTCAGATATCTAAAATAGCATTCTTACTAGTAACAATCACATTCATAATATCAGAAATTAACATTGTCACTAGTAAAAATGCCATTTTTGATATAAAAAATGAACATTGTTACTAAAATCAATTGAATTGTTGATATCATGAATAGACAATTCAACTACATTCTTAGAAGAAATGGTTCTATGTAGAACCAGAAATGGTTCCACCCCCCGCTTCATAATGGAACTCCAAAATGGTTCTATATAGAACCATTTTTTTTGGTAAAAGGTTCTATTGGCCAAGTATGGAACCCCAGGGTTCTATAAAGAACCCAGAGGAACCCTTTTTTTAAGAGTGTATAGAACCTTTTAGGGGTTCCAAATACGTAGCGCTGATAGAACCTTTTAAGGTTCTATATAGAACCTTTTCTTCTAAGAGTGTACTAACAAATAAATTATTGATATCAGGAATTCACATTTTTACTAGTAACAATGTAATTATTGATATCAAAAAATGATATTTCTTCCACTGAAAAAAAATCAATCGTTGATATCAAGAATTTAGTTTTTACTAGTAGAAACATTTTTGATAACAACTGATTTCCAATGGTTACAATTACAGATATCAGTAATTAAATTGTTGATATTAAGAATTCATATCCTGAAAATGAATAAAAGCCGTACAAAGTGACCAACTACATCTCTTCCTTCCCATCTAATGCCCGTGTAACGTATCCCGGTCCATGTCACATCGAGTTCGTTCATCAAGGCCAGAGGAGAACTGGTTTCTTCCAAGATTTTATCCTCCATTTCGGTCACCTGATGGAGTTTGGGTTCTTCTTACTCTAGTTATTGATTTGACTGAAGCTGAATAATAACACTATTGTTACATTTAGCGATGCTGAATTGAACTGAGCTGAATAATGGCACCATTATCTTGCTACAGCTGCGTTTCAGCAGAATTTGAATCGGTCTCGTATTTGCAACCACACACACAAAAATGCAAAGCAAGAATGTTTACCTTTACAAGCGTATCAGGTCTAGCCAACTTGAAGAAAAAATAAAACTAATTCAGGAACTCATCCAGATTAAACAACTTGTGAAATGTCACCCCTTTCAAAACATGTATAATTGCGTAAACTCATAATTTACGACTGTTTCCAGTATGTTCGTCATCGAGTTAAGGAGAGACAGAGGTGTTGAACAGAGGGAGATGTGTTCACACATACATGTTCATTAGCACATGAAAAAACCTCCAGGGTTCAGTGAGGCTGACTTAAAGTAAAGGGCTGTCTGACCTCTAGAGCTCCTAAACATTCCCTGTCGTGGTAACACACACGCGCGAGCGCACAGAGCACCTGCCTCTTCTTGTGCTGTACCCACCACTGCAAACTAAGGTATTTCTCATTTCATGCCAGTCAGCAAATCAATGCAAAAAAAAAAAGAGAGAAAAATAATGGCAGTGAATGAGAAGGAACAGAAAACACTGAAGCATTTCAGGACAGGTGTGGAAGGGTTCACTCGTTTATCAAAATGAACCGATCTTTTTCTGAGTCAATTCATTCGTTGAATGAACCAAATGACTCGGAAAAAGATTCGAACGAGTTCGAACAGGAGAGTCACGGAACAGAGCAAGACGACCATTTGAGCTTATAAAACTTAAACTTTGTTAATTATTTATTAAATGAGCGAACGTTTCTGTTCTGAATATGAAGAGTCTTATGGGTTTGGAACGTAAATTACAGGATTTTCATTTTTGGATGAACTATCCCTTTAATACACTACAAGTGCATTCAATACAATTAAAGGAGTAGTTCACTTTTAAAAAAAACTTTTGCTGATAATTTACTCACCCCCATGTCGTCCAAGATGTCCATGTCTTTCTTTCTTCAGTCGGAAAGAAATTAAGGTTTTTGATGAAAACATTCCAGGATTTTTCTCCATATAATGGACTTCAATGGGGTCCAAACGGTTCAAGGTGCAAAAGACAGTTTCAGTGCAAACTGCAAACTGTTCAAAGGGCTTTAAACGATTTCAGACAATGAATAAGGGTCTTATCAAGCAAAACGATCGCTTATTTAAAAAATAAATTAAAAAACGTTTAAGTTTTATAAGCACAAATACTTGCCCTGCTCTGTTCTGTGATGCGCGTTTGTGACTCTCCTGTTCGAACTCATTCATCGAAATGAACAAATATTTTTTCGAGTCGTTTTGTTAATTCGTTGAATGAACCAAATGATGGTTTCGCTATATAAGACCCTTATTCATCGTCTGGAATTGTTTCAAGCCCTTTGAACAGTTTGCACTGAAACTGTCTTTTGGACCTTGAACCGTTTGGACCCCATTGAAGTCCATTATATGGAGAAAATCCTGGAATGTTTTCATCAAAAACCTTAATTTCTTTTCGACTGAAGAAAGAAAGACATGGACATCTTGGATGACATGGGGGTGAGTAAATTATCAGCAAAAGATTTTCCAAAAGTGAGCTACTTCTTTAAGTGCACTTATTTTCTTCACTTTTTTTTTTAACCCCAACCTTCCAATCAATCGTTTCAAAATCCAAATCAATTCTGCCCAATATTTTCTTTCTTGGAAAAACATCAGACTGCAGAAGAAAAAGGTATTTTACCATCTAATATGAAGAAAAGACTAGTACATTTACGACAGATTCGAGCTTGAGTGTTTTCCGCAGTGGTAAATAACGTTCATGAATAAACCCTTTATATCATAAGATTCACTTTAGTGGACACATTATGCACTGTTAGCCTGACTGACCACACACTGATCAAATGCAGATTGCTTTGTTTCCCTCAGACAAGCATGCCATCATCTAATCATCTGAACGAGCTTTTATCATATTAGACGGCAATACTGTAGCTCCTGAGGTCCCATTTAGCTCTCAGGCCTTTAATAAAGGTTTGGTTCATTAATTAGAGGTTAATATTAGTACTCCCCTCAGCGCACCCAGCATGAACAATCGAGTGTCCGAAGAGCCGACGTCACGTAAAGGCCGCGGTCTGCCAAGAGCCTAATGCATCAGCATTTGCACAGTCATTTTGCTGATGTCAGGAAAGCAAATAAGTGAGAGAATAAGAGCAGCTTCTTAGTAGGGCAGCAGTGAAACCTGAAACGAATCGCTCTCGAGGGCCGATTCGTCACAATAAGTCATTCAAACGACTCAGCAGAAAACTAAACAAAGAAAGCGAGAATTGGAAACCTGGATTTGTATGGCCACTAAAGTGTACCTAAACTCGTTAGTTCAGTGGTGCCATCATCCCAAAGAGACGCAACATCACTTTCACGGACCTTTATCTGGACTGCATGACCAGCCATTTGCAAAAAAACAAAAAAAAAAAACAAAAAAAAAAAACAACTGAAGACATCTTTTTCGACTAACTGAGACTTGTTACAGTGCTTGTATACTGTTGCCCTCTTGCTGGTCTGATTGCTTCTATAGACCCCTTTTGTGCCGACGTCACAGTTACGTCACGGCGCTAGCTGGAGGCAAAACAAAGTGAAAACTGGAGGCGGCCAATACAAACCAGCACAGATTCGGCTACATAATAAGGAGCTTAAATTATTGTTACTATTATTAAATGTCATCTTGTTGTGTTGTTTGGTGCAATAATTGATGAAAAATTAATATACTGTATCTGGAATTTTTATTTCTAGAAAATATTCACATCATTAAAATCGCACTGTAATCTCACTCTTTATATTGTCGTGGTCTCTGCGCTGGCTCGGCAGAATTGCGGATCTAAAGATCTAAAGATTTATATACCTCAGTTTATCTTTACGATCGGTTTCTCTATAAGGTAGGTGTAGAAGTCAGGCCACTCAACCGAGGTAACGTAACGTTAATCCTGTCAGATCGTCCATGCATTGAGTGAGCGTGTAGGCGGCTACGGGTCGGCCAATCACGGTTCTGGACACTGAGTGACCTTACACATTAAGATAAAATCAGATTTTCTCCAGTCATTGTTAAAAAACAAGCTAACAATCCTTGCTAACTAGCGTTAGTGAAGCGGCCAGAGGGATCGTTCTGCCTCCACCTAAGCTCCGCCCACAAAAAAAACGTCACCATGTTTACCAACTGAAAAGGGGTCTATTGTTCTCCTCATTTGTAAGTCGCTTTGGATTAAAGCGTCTGCTAAATGATTAAGGTCACATTTACACATAGCTTGGTATTTAAAGAAATAAATATCCCCCCCCCCCTCCCTCCGTTTTCAATAATAACATCGTGCACACAACATTTACATCAACCCGCATAAATACGCCATCGAGCGCCATCATAACTCTGCCAAACCTATGGGCGGCAGTGTAGGAAGACGGAAAAAGCCAATCAGATCCATGAGTGATTCATGCAAGCCAATCAGAATCCTCAGAATCTACAACAACGAAAAACCCGAGCGACTTCCTGTTCCTTTCAAAACAACAAATATGCCGTGAGGTTACTCCTTAGTCGCGTTAGACTACAAACACTGTTAAAATGAATATGCTTTATCTAATCAAAAAAATTGTGGCAACAGATTACAAGCAATATTATTAATTAAATGTAACACATTAGAAAAGAGTAATAATTAATCAAATTCATTCCTTAAAAGTTAACCATTAAAATGAGTAAAACTTGAAAAAAACATAAAGTGAAGTCACCATTATGGTGATCAGTGTTTGTTTTAGGTTTCAGTGATTCTGCTTGTTAACATCAGGCGTCTTCAATGTTGGCAATATAAAATAAAGAGTTCTTAATTAATCTTTGACGTCTGTCTGTTAGTGAGATATTTTTGTTTTATTTTTTTGGTGTAAACTTTACTCAGTTTAAATGGTTAACTTTTAAAGAATAATTTGATTAATTATTACTCAATTCTAGTAAAATAGTACATTTGTTCAATTAAATTAATAATATTGCTTGTAATCTGTTGCCACAATTCTATTGATTAGATAAAGCATATTCATTTCTACAGTGAAGCAAAAATGAGTATCATATATATATATATATATATATATATATATTTAGGGCTGTGCAAAAGTTAATTGCGATTAATCGCATCCAAAATAAAAGTCTGTGTTTACATAATACATTTGTGTGTGCTGTATATAATTATTTTGTATATATAAATACCTATGCATGCATGTATATATTTAAGAATTATTTGCGCTTAAATTCTGTATATATTTATAAATACATAATCTATATTATATAAATATAAATATTTTATATATGAATAACACATTTTCTTAAATATAGACATGCATGTGTGTGTATTTATATATACAAAATAATTATATACAGCACACACAAATGTAAACACAGACTTTTATTTTGGTTGCGATTAATCCCAATTAATTTTTGCACAGCCCTAATATATA
Organism: Pimephales promelas; assembly: GCF_988280905.1. NCBI lineage: Eukaryota > Metazoa > Chordata > Actinopteri > Cypriniformes > Leuciscidae > Pimephales > Pimephales promelas. The sequence goes on from NC_142772.1 coordinate 2,148,891, forward strand.
TATATATATATATAATGTGATGTTTGAGAACCTAAAACCCTGGCAACACAGAACCGGCAATCTCCACTTTGGCCGGAGTTTTTAAAAATAATCGTTTTCTGTGATAAAAACAGGGTTTTTGGTGTAATGAGAGGCCAAATATCTTCGTCTTCCCTTTGTGTAAACGGGGCATAAACGAACATTTAAGGTTTGGTGTGCAATCAGCTGTTTTTCCACGTCTCCTGGATGCCTCAGCTGGTGTGAATATATACAACAAACACACAGTGAGCGTTAGCATTAGCGCAGGTGTCAATCAGGTTACGGGACGGATCGTACCCTTGCGCAGCGAGCAGAAGTGAACAGGTGCGGTGGAATTCAAACAGCATCGATTGACACAGGCTGCTGAGAGAACAGTTATTGATCTGACCTCAGTCGACCACCCTAGAACATTTCAGCCACATCGATTTGGCCTCGTCTTCCCCTCACACACTGTCTCCAGACTCGAATTACCACCCAGGGAAGATCATATCAATTACACAAATCAATCAGAAACGTGTTGTTTCATTTCTCTGCCGAAAACCACCTGACTCCACACAAATGCCCATCTAAACACAACAGGATTGCCGATCAGTTTGATCACAGTGAGTATGTTTTCGACTTTCTAGCGTCTTCAAAATTCCCTCATCTTAAAGGGTTAGTTCACCCAAAAATAAAAATTCTGTCAGTATTTACTCACCCTCATGTTGTTCCAACCCCGTAAGACCTTCGTTCATCTTCGGAACACAAATTAAGATATTTAAGATATTAAGATCGCTCCTGCATACTAGTCCATAGGCTTCTTGAGGGAATGACTCTTGCTGGCCTCGAAAAGTCATTAAAGACATCGTTAAAATAGTCCAAGTGACTACAGTGGCTCAATCTTAAGTTTATCAAACGACGAGAACACTTTTGTGCGCAAAAAAACACATAAAATAACGACTTAATTTCAACTATTCGTTTATTTCTCCCTCTGCCTCGAGTCAGGTTACTAGTTTAATAGCGTAAGCTTCTGTTATTGTACGTCACACGCATCACACACATGACCAGCGGTGGAGGAAGTCATTCCCTCAAGAAGCCTATGGACTAGTATACAGGAGTGATCTTAATATCTTAAATATCTTAAATATCTTAATTTGTGTTCTGAAGATGAACGAAGGTCTTACGGGGTTGGAACAACATGAGGGTGAGTAAATACTGACAGAATTTTCATTTTTGGGTGAACTAACCCTTTAAGGTGTGTTCACACTAGTTTGGTTCTTTTTGTTTTTTGGTCGTGAACTGGTTTTTAAATTTTATTATATTGTTATGACGTTCACTTGGTTTTTGCATTCAAAAACATCAAAATGAATAAGTAAGAGGCTATTTTGTACCCTAGTTTTGAGTCTAGCTGAAAAACGCTCGGTTTTTATGGGCGTCTCGCACTGACGACTTGGAAGTAAACGCCCACTGCTGTGAGTGGATAACAGTTTTGCATATTATAATGAGTTTCACTCGTCAGTGCATATTTACTGCTCGTTTGTCATCACGAGGTAGGCATCTATGTTATTTAGCTATGCGTGTAGGAAAAAAATATACTATGGAGGTCAATGAGACCAGAAACTGTCTGGTTACTGATATTCTTCTAAATATCAGAAAATCGCCTGAATGGATTCGAAAATGGTAAAACCCAACTGTTTAACTCTGGAGGAGTGGTAAAATGAGCCTATTTCCAAAAAAAAAGTGGAGTATCCATTTAACCCGCTTATACCATGGTCACTTGCCAAATATCACATTTTTAAAGAAAAAACTAATGAAACCTGACTAACTGCAATGCATTTCAATGGACGTGGAAGCAGAGAATGTCCGAGTGTATTGGGTTAGCTGCGCACTGTGATTGGCGTTTGAGGGCGTGGCTTAGCCATAGGTCAATTGAGCAAGACATGAAGTTTGATGTTCCTGCCTGAAAGGTGTTCAGCCAAACAGCCTGAAGACTGCCATCGTAACACCGCTAGTCGCCACTAAAACACTTCTGACAGGTAACTGTATATAAAGTCTTTCTACTAATGCCAGTAACAGGGTCATTGTTTAAATTATAGTGATTACAGATGGCTTTTTAACTTTTATGACTTGGCCCCTGCCTCGCTGTGGTTCAGATGAGTTCAGAGATTACTGTAATCATAGCCTGTTTTACCAATGCCAGGTAATTGGGAAAGCCATGCATGCCTGAGCCTGCGGCTAATGAACAGTAATTGGAGGAACTGCGACATTCAATGCAAAGTTACAATCGCTGCATGTGTTCGCTGAGCAGAGCCTGAGGTTCACTTTTGCAGGACATGCAGAATGTAATTCTGTGTTTGTGTGTGTGTGTACGTGGTATTAAAGGGACCAAATAACAGCAAATTTTGACCTTTTGGGGACTTTTTGTGCACTGAAACAAAGTTTCGCGTGATGGGTTTAGGGTTACGGTTAGTGTAAGGTGAGCTAATTTACAGTTTATACAGTATAAAAAACATGTCTAACCATTTATGTCCCCATAAAACATGGTGTTTGAAACCCAATGTGTATGTGCGCATTATGGTGGATAATGTATGAATTTGCTCTAGCAGTTTCGTCCTTATATATTACAGACTGTACTATTCGTACTATAAAGGTTCAAATGAAATGGTCAGTTTTCTTCAGTACAATTGTCATGTTTTATGTCACCACTTGACAAAAGCTGAAACTACCGTTCATACAATGCTCAGTGTGTGACTGAAGACCAAGATTCCTTGCGAATACAACATGCGCAGAACACAAATCACTACAGGGATATGCCGATGCGCATTTACATGACCAAAAAATCGGGTTAGAAAAGGGGTACCCCAGGTATAATATCCCGGTTTTTAAAATCCGGGATATCAATTCTGACTTTATATCTCGCAATTTTCGACTTCATATCATGCAATTCTGACTTTATATCTCGCAATTTTCGACTTTATATCATGCAATTCTGACTTTATATCTCGCAATTCTGACTTTATATCACGCAATTCTGATTTTATATCTCGCAATTCTGACTTTATATCTCGCAATTCTGACTTTATATCACGCAATTCTGACTTTATATCTCGCAATTCTGACTTTATATCTCGCAATTCCGACTTTATATCTCGCAATTTTTGACTTTATATCACGCAATTATCGACTTTATATCTCGCAATTCCGACTTTATATCTCGCAATTTTTGACTTTATATCACGCAATTCTGACTTTATATCCCGCAATTCCGACTTTATATCTCGCAATTTTTGACTTTATATCACGCAATTATCGACTTTATATCTCGCAATTCTGACTTTATATCACGCAATTCTGACTTTATATCTCGCAATTCCGACTTTATATCTCGCAATTCTGACTTTATATCACGCAATTCTGACTTTATATCTCGCAATTCTGACTTTATATCTCGCAATTCTGACTTTATATCACGCAATTCTGACTTTATATCTCGCAATTCTGACTTTATATCACGCAATTCTGACTTTATATCTCGCAATTCTGACTTTATATCTCGCAATTCTGACTTTATATCACGCAATTCTGACTTTATATCTCGCAATTCTGACTTTATATCTCGCAATTCCGACTTTATATCTCGCAATTCCGACTTTATATCTCGCAATTTTTGACTTTATATCACGCAATTATCGACTTTATATCTCGCAATTCCGACTTTATATCTCGCAATTTTTGACTTTATATCACGCAATTCTGACTTTATATCCCGCAATTCCGACTTTATATCTCGCAATTTTTGACTTTATATCACGCAATTATCGACTTTATATCTCGCAATTCTGACTTTATATCACGCAATTCTGACTTTATATCTCGCAATTCCGACTTTATATCTCGCAATTCTGACTTTATATCACGCAATTCTGACTTTATATCTCGCAATTCTGACTTTATATCTCGCAATTCTGACTTTATATCACGCAATTCTGACTTTATATCTCGCAATTCTGACTTTATATCACGCAATTCTGACTTTATATCTCGCAATTCTGACTTTATATCTCGCAATTCTGACTTTATATCACGCAATTCTGACTTTATATCTCGCAATTCTGACTTTATATCTCGCAATTCCGACTTTATATCTCGCAATTTTTGACTTTATATCACGCAATTATCGACTTTATATCTCGCAATTCTGACTTTATATCTTGCAATTCCGACTTTATATCTCGCAATTCTGACTTTATATCACGCAATTCTGACTTTATATCTCACAATTCTGACTTTATATCACGCAATTATCGACTTTATATCTCGCAATACTGACTTTATATCTTGCAATTCTGACTTTATATCTCACAATTCTGACTTTATATCACGCAATTCCGACTTTATATCTCGCAATTCTGACTTTATATCACGCAATTCTGACTTTATATCTCGCAATTTTCGACTTTATATCACGCAATTATCGACTTTATATCTCGCAATTCTGACTTTATATTTCGCAATTCTGACTTTATATCTCGCAATTCCGACTTTATATCTCGCAATTCTGACTTTATATCTCACAATTCTGACTTTATATCTCACAATTCTGACTTTATATCACGCAATTCTGACTTTATATCTCGCAATTATCGACTTTATATCTCGCAATTCTGACTTTATATCTCGCAATTATCGACTTTATATCTCGCAATTTTCGACTTTATATCACGCAATTATCGACTTTATATCACGCAATTATCCACTTTATATCTCGCAATTCTGACTTTATATCACGCAATTCTGACTTTATATCTCGCAATTCTGACTTTATATCTCACAATTCTGACTTTATATCACGTAATTCTGACTTTATATCTCGCAATTCTGACTTTATATCTCGCAATTTTCGACTTTATATTTCGCAATTCTGACTTTATATCACGCAATTCTGACTTTATAACACGCAATTCTGACTTTATATCTCGCAATTATCGACTTTATATCTCGCAATTCTGACTTTATATCTCGCATTTATCGACTTTATATCACGCAATTATCCACTTTATATCTCGCAATTCTGACTTTATATCACGCAATTCTGACTTTATATCTCGCAATTCTGACTTTATATCTCACAATTCTGACTTTATATCACGTAATTCTGACTTTATATCTCGCAATTCTGACTTTATATCTCGCAATTTTCGACTTTATATTTCGCAATTCTGACTTTATATCTCGCATTTCTGACTTTATATCACGCAATTCTGACTTTAAATCTCGCAATTCTGACTTTATATCTCGCAATTCTGACTTTATATCTCACAATTCTGACTTTATATCTCACAATTCTGACTTTATATCTCGCATTTCTGACTTTATATCTCACAATTCTGACTTTAAATCTCGCAATTCTGACTTTATATCTCACAATTCTGACTTTATATCTCGCATTTCTGACTTTATATCTCACAATTCTGACTTTATATCTCGCATTTCTGACTTTATATCTCGCAATTCTGACTTTATATCTCGCAATTCTGACTTTAAATCTCGCAATTCTGACTTTATATCTCACAATTCTGACTTTATATCTCGCATTTCTGACTTTATATCTCACAATTCTGACTTTATATCTCGCATTTCTGACTTTATATCTCGCAATTCTGACTTTAAATCTCGCAATTCTGACTTTATACCTCACAATTCTGACTTTATATCTCACAATTCTGACTTTATATCTCGCATTTGCGACTTTATATCACGCAAGAATGATAACTATAATGCTAATGCTAATGTTTCCGCTATAGAATGAAAAATATAAAAGGTAATTGCGACTTTATATCACGCAATTCTGACTTTATATCACGCAGTTCTAACTTTCCAAGTAAACTCCTAATTGTGAGAAAAAAAGTTGCAATTACCTTTTATATTTTTCACTCTAGAGCGGAAACATTAGCATTAGCATTATAGTTATCATTCTTGAATACTTTTGAACGAATGCTGTCATGCCTATTTTCGTATGCATCATTATAACTGCATGAAAATGCACTGAATGTAATGAATTGCAATTTAGAGATGAATTCCTCATAGACAATGCCCCTGTCTGACCCCAATGA